>NW_024468513.1:726974-790179 GCF_001632365.1 Laetiporus sulphureus 93-53 | reverse complement strand
GAAGCTGGGAATTTTGTCTTTCTCAGTACAGTCATAGACCCCATGGCCAGGATTACCGCACGCAGGGCACAGCTTCGAAGGCTTGTGTTCAACACGGTCGGTAGAATCGCGCGCGGTGTGCCCTCTCTGTCCACAAACGACACATTTCTTGCGGTAAGCGTCTTGCACCTCTGCGGGCGCAGTGCAATCGCGCGCGGTGTGCCCTCTCTGCCCACAAACGACACATTTCTTGCGGTAAGCGTCTTGCACCTCTGCGGGCGCAGTGCAATCGACAGCCCAATGATCCAGACTACCGCACAGGTGGCAGGGGTGTTTTAGTTTGACGTGACTCGTGTCACAGTCATATATCCAGTGATCAGGACTACCGCATGCAGGGCACGGATGTCGAGGCTTATACTGTGCTCGGTTGGGACAATCGCGTCCCGGATGTCCCTTCTCCTTACAAACGGGACATCCCCTGCGATATGCCTTGCGCACTTGGTAGGGCGCAGTGCAATCGACAGACCAATGATCCAAGCTACCGCATCGGTCGCAATGGGCGTTTGGTTTGATGTGAGCTCTGTCGGGACAGTGGTGTATCGGATGATTCGGACTACCACACGCAAGGCACGGGTCCGAAGGCTTATGTTGTGCTTCGTTGCGAGCTTTATTTTCGGCCACGATGACGCCAGAGACGGCATCGAGCGTGGTCTCTTCGGTGGAGATATTCTCTGCGGGGGCAGAGGCAGGAGCTGTAGATAATGACAGAGGTGGCGAATGAGCAGCGGGAGGTGATTGAGCTGGATTTGAATCAACGGACAATCCTGAATGATGATCCAATTACATCCATAGGAGCAACTGAAAACTCTCCGCAGATGAGTATAGCTCACCAGAAGACGACGGGCTGTTCCCTCTCTCACTCAAAGAGCTCGCAGAACCCGAAGTTACAGCTAAGCCTTCCGCACTATGTGAAGCGGCCTCCGCGTCAGAGTGACTGCAGACGGCATTTGCTGTGTCGCTATTATCAGCGCCAACTTGGCCTTTAGGTGGGTACTGTTCGTTCCGTACGCGTCCTGAAGACAGATGACGGATGTATGTATGCTCGCTGCTCCACGAGCTCGGGACATGGCTGTAAGATCGAGTGAAAGAGAGCGGTGGACGCGTTACCGGGAAACAGCTACGGCCAAGACATAGAACACGCCCATGTGGTGGTCTGACGGAGGCCACAGCACGCAGGGGAGACGACATGTGGGCACCAGCGCAAATAACGAAGCTTTACCAGGTGGAGGTGAGCTCGCGCAGGTCCAAAAAAGGTTTTATGTATACATAATAATTAAGTATGTAAGAAACACAGACAAAATCTACCGCAGATTCCTCCCCATCCGTCTCCTCGGATGGCGTGCCACATCCAGGCTCCTCCTTGCCGTGCCACCTCTTCTATGAGTTTGGGGAGGGGGCCTCAATACAATCCTATGAATTCTGATCGGTGTCGATGAGACTTCCTGCTTTGCCTCATCATGCCATACGTTTTGTATACGAAGAAGTCATTCCACCAACAAAGCTCCTTTTTTATCATCTACCGGAACGCGTAACATCAAGATGGTTACACAACGGTCCAAGGAGGCGCTAGATGAAAGGCAACTCGTCGCAAGGTCTAACATAGCCGTGCCGTTCACCGGTCTTGCGGTATTTCTTGTGAAAGTATTGCGTGGTTGTACGTCTGCGTGGAAACGAAGGAGAGGAAGGGTCGAATGAATGTGGAGACACTCTTCAGTTGGCTTGATCCGCGAGAGTAATCGCCGGTTCCGCGATGTTTATGATCAGCGCCTGCCCATGCCATGCCGTCCTCCTTAATGCGCGCCTTCACTCATTTGAAGGTGGGGTTTGCGCCCGCTTGGGGCAGTCAATCTTCCAATGATCAGGACTCCCACACGTAGGGCACGGATTAAGAGGCTTGTGCTATGAACGGTTCGGACAATCGCCCGCAGCATGTCCCCTCTGCCTACAAATGATACATTTCACGTAGGCCTTCCGTTCCTCCATGGGCGCAGTGCAATCGACATCCCAATGATTCCAACGGCCGCACTGGCGGCAGGGGTGTTTTGGTTTGATGTGACTCCTGTCAGGACAGTCGTATATCCAGTGATCAGGACTACCGCACGCAGTGCACGGCTTCGGAGGCTTATGCTGCGCTCGGTTGGGACAATCGCGCGTAGAATGTTCCTTCTCCCCACAAACGATACATCCCCTGCGATGTGCCTTCGTAATGGGTGCAATGCAATCGACCTTCCAATGATCCATGCTACCGCACAGGGGGCAGGGACTTTTTGGTTTGATGTGAGCCTTGTCAGGACAGTCAACCATCCGGTGATCAGAACTACCGCAGGCAGGACACGGCCTCGAAGGTTTATGCCGTGCTCCCTTGGAAGCTTTATTTTTGGTCATGATAACGTCGGACACCGCATCGACCGTGGCCTTTCCAGCCGGACTGTTCTCCGTAATAGCAGAACTAGCGTCTGCGTCTGGGGCTGCAGAAGATGAAAAACGAGACGACGGTGCAATAGTAGATGGTTGACCTGGGTTGGAGTCAACGGATAGGCCTGGACGAGACAGCGATAGTCAGATTAGGTCCGCAAGAATTTCTATGCTTACTACTCTACAGAGGAATTTGCTCACCAGAAGACAACGGACTGGTCCCTCCATTGCTTGTAGAGCTCGCAGAGTCAGCAGACACCGCTGAGCTGTCGGCACTCTGCGAAGCGGCCTCCGTCTCAGAGTGACTGCAGACGGCATTTGCTGCGTCGCTATCGTCAGCATCCGCTTGGGCTTTAGGCGAGTTCTGTTCATTTCGTATGCGTCCTGAAGATAGATGTCGGAGTCCAAGAATGTGTGTGTGCTCGCTGCTCCACGAGCTCGGGACATGGCTGTAAGATCGGGTGAAAGAGAGCGGTGTATGCGTCACTGGGAAACAGCTACGGCCGAGAAATAGAAAACGCCCATGTAGCGGTCCGACGGCGACCACAGCACGCAGGGAAGACGACATGTGTGCACCAGCGTAAACACAAAGCTTTGCCAGGACAGACTGCACCAGGAAGGTCTGTCGTGATCAGGCGCCGGATGGCGCGGGTCGGGGAAAAAGGTTTTATGTATGTACATAATAAGTATTGTAAGAAGCCTGAGAGACAGAATCTATCTCCGAAGAGGAGTGGCCGTTGCGCCACATGGAGGCTCCGCCTTGCCATCCGCTTCTGGGAGTTTGGGGGTCAATACAATCCTATGGATGAGATCTGAGACTTAGTGTTTTGCTTCATCATGCCTAGGCAACGCTTCAGCCACAATTTCCGAACTCGGCAGTCTTGTCTGCCCTCACTGGGCCCTGCGTCTTTAACCGCAGTGTCGATTATTTAGTACGCACACCAAAGTGAGCCATTCGCATATCTAATCGCTTTGTATACGAGGTTATTCCAGCAACAAAGCTCATTATGCTCATCTACGTGAACGCATAGCATCAAGATTGTTACAGATCGTTCAAAAAGATGCTGGAGACAAAGGAAATAGTCGCGACATCTAATATAGCCGCGCCGTTTGCCGTCGTCTTGTACTTTTCTTCTGGGAGTATTGCGTGTTTGTACGTCTGCGTGGAAAGGAAGGAGAAGGGGATTTGCCGAATGAATGTGGAAACACTCTTCAATTGGCTTGGTTGACGACAGTAATCGCTAGGTTTCGCTAATGTTTTTGGTCAGCGCCATCCGACACCTACCCGTGTGATGTCGATCTCCGCAATGCGCACCTAGCCTCATTTGGAGGCGGGGTTTGCGCCCACATTGAGGCAGTCATACTTCCAATGATTAGGACTACAGCACCCGGGGCACGGACTCGGTAGGCTTGTGCTGTGCACGGTCGGGACAATGGCCCGCAACATGTCCCCTCTGCCCACAAATGGTGCATTTCATGTAATAGGCCCTCCGTTCCTCCACGGGCGCAGTGCAGTCGAACTCCCAATGATCCAGACTGCCGCACTGGCGGCAGGGGCGTTTTGGTTTGATGTGAGTTCTGTCAGGGCAGTCATACATCCAGTGATCAGGGCTACCGCACACAGGGCACGGCTTCAGAGGCTTATGCTGTGCTCGATTGGGACAATCGCGAGTAAGGTGTTCCTGCTCCCCACAAATGGTGCATCCCTGGTAGGCCTTCCGCACTTTTCTGCTTGAGGTGCAATCGACCTTCCAATGATCCATGCTACCGCACAGGGAGCAAGGGTGATCTGGTTTGATGTGATTTCTATCAGGACAATCAATCATCCAGTGATCAGGACTACCACACGCAGCGCACGGCCTCGAAGGTTTATGCTGCGCTCGGTTGGGACAATCGCGCTCCAGATGTTCCTGCTCCCCACAAATGTTACACTTCCTGGGACGGATTTCCCGCACTGCTTTGGGCCTAGTGCAATCAATCTTCCAATGATCCATACTACCGCACAGGGGGCAGGGGCGTTCTGGTTTGATGCGAGTTCTGTCGGGACAGTCATATATCCAGTGATCAGGGCTACCGCACACAGCGCACGGCCTCGAAGGTTTATGCTGCGCTCGGTTGGGACAATCGCGCTCCAGATGTTCCTGCTCCCCACAAATGTTACACATCCTGGGACGGGCATTCCGCACTGCTTTGGGCTCAGTGCAGTCGACAATCCAATGATCCCAGCTACCGCATCGGCGGCAACGGATGTTTGGTTTGATGTGACTCCTGGCAGGACAGTCAACCATCCAGTGATCAGAACTACCGCAGGCAGGGCACGGCCTCGAAGGCTTATGCTGTGCTCCCTTGGAAGCTTTATTTTTGGCCATGTTAACGTCGGAGACCACGTCGACCGTGGTCTTTCCAGCCGGGCTGTTTGCTGTGATAGCAGGGCTAGCGTCACTGTCTGGGGCCGCCGAAGATGAAAGACGAGACGACGGTGCAATGGTAGATAGTTGGTCCGCGTTGGAGTCAACGGACAAGCCTGGATGAAACAGCGATAGTCAGATTACGTCCGCGAGAGTCCTATGCTTGCTGCATGGAGGAATTTTCTCACCTGAAGGCAGCGGGCTGATCCCTCCATTGCTCATAGAGCTCGCAGAGTCAGGAAGTACCGCTGAACTGTCGGCACTATCTGAAGCGGCCTCCGCATCAGAGTGACCGCAGGCAGCATCCGCTGCATTGCTATCGTCAGCACCAGCTTGGCTCTTAGGCGGGTACTGTTCATTCCGTACGCGCCCTGAAGACAGATGACGGAGTCCAGTAATGTGTGTATGCTCGCTGCTCAACGAGCTCGGGACATGGCTGTAAGGTCGGGCGAAGGAGAGTGTTGTACGCGTGATCGGAAAACAGCTACGACCGAGAAATAGAACACGCCCATGTAGCGGTCCGGCGGCGGCCACAGCACGCAGGGAAGACGACATGTGTGCACTAGCGTTGACGGGAGAGACTGCACCAGGTGGAGGAGCTGCCGAGTGCGGTTTATTTAAAAAAATGAATTTGCGCTATAGTGTTCGAATTAATGTTAATACTTTTACGTGTTTTATATGTACATAAAGTTACCATAAATGGATTAGAAATTCGCTGGAGTTCTATACCGAATCGAACGAGGCTCAGGTTGTGCTCGGGATGGTGTTGCTTTATGTTAAGTGACGCTCGCTTCGTACATATTGCGCTCACCAGTAGCCGGAATGAACTCGTAGAGCTACAAGGCTCTGCATGTACATAATCCATACAGCTTGGAACGCGGGTCCGCTCAAGAACCCCAAAGAAGATTGTTGATCTCTTGTGCAGCGCTGCTCAGCCTTCCTGTGCTTTGCAACTCCTCTTTCAAGCTAATTTTCTCCGTTTCGATGTCCTCTTTCATGTGCTGCTCATTTGTCGTGCCGGATAGAGGCATAATGCCGTGGGACTGGGCAAGCCGGAAAAGTGCCTGGGCTGGCGTACAGTTCCTCTCACGGGCGATCAAACGGAGGCACGGATGCGCGAGCAGGGTTGGGGAGCCGGACAAGGTCCAGAACGACCTACACAATGCTTATGGATTTATGATATTATTCTTGGAGGTAACAGCATACCGGAAACACGTACTGATACTGAATCCCTCGCTTCCTGCAGTAGCTGCAGACTTCTGGATCCCATTGATTGCCTTCATACCACCGATTCTGAACCACCTGGACCGGCCTACCCGTTTGTTTCTCCAACATCTCAATGATGTTCACGTCATATGTGTTGCTGACGCCGATTATCTTGACGGTTCCAGCGTTCTGTAGTTTTATCAGAACCCGCCATGCGGTAATGGTGTCTTCGAGGCGCCCAAACGGCGAATGGAGGAGGAGGCTGTCCAGGTATGTGGTATGGAGGTTCCGCATCGACGTTTGCACCGACGTCTCTATCTGAGTTGCGATGTCGTCGCGAGAGTTGTATGGGAGTGGTCGACTGCGGTCTTGGCCACTGAGCGTCGTGTACCTACACGATGAGCTACAACACACCGCTGAAATGTCCGAGACTCACTTCGTCTGTATGAAGAGGTCCTCACGCCGAATGCCGTGTTTCTCCTGCAATAACCTCAGTGCTTCTCCGACTAGGTCCTCGCTGCGTGGATGTCACATCTCTGTCCAGAGAGTTGGCGTCCAACCGTACCGATAATGTTTTGGTTGCGCCGCTGGCATCTTAAACATCAATGTTCCTCGTCGTAGTCTCTATAGCATGCGCAGTCATCCTCACCGGTGTCGATTGCCCGGAAACCATTAAGTACGGCGCACACGACGAGAGCCGTTGTGCGCTCCTTCTTCCTAAATGCGGAGCGTCATCCCGATGTACAGTTCTGATGTATTCGCAACATACCAAGCTGTGCCATATATGATCTTGCACGAAGTCATGAAGCTCTGCCGTCGAGACGAGTGATGAGTGCGATGGTTTGGCTTGGATTGGACGCGCGTCCGCTGCGTCCGCGTGCTCCAGCCAAGCAAACAACCGACAACAGCTGATTTTAACGGCGATTCTGAGCGACTCAAAATGAGTTTCTCCTTGTGCACGACCTCTCTATCGTCGCTCATGGTCGCAATGACCACATGCAATTTCTTCTTGATCCATCGTATCCTGCAGATTCTGTATTTCGGCTATCTCACTGAATGGGTTGCATCGCAAATGAGTGTCATGCCCGCTACAGAGTCGATCTGAGCTTTTCAGCAGCCGCCTGGCAGTTGCACCTAGCTCTACGAGGCCGTCGTTGCCCCTTACGATGAAGGTCATCTGAGATAAGATCCCGGAAATCGCGCAAGTTCGCCGCTGCGAGTTGAACCGCTGTTGTGAAGGGTTGCTCTGCCGTAATATGTCCGTTTATGTGGAGGTAGGTGGAGAATTATCTGGGCGATTGGCCGTTTTTTTAATCTTTTCTTCGGTTGGGATGGTCAGAGTGTCTATCCGTTGTTTGCTGCCGCTGAAAGTGCATCGACTGCCTCCACTTCATCATTGCGAAGATATGGATTCACCGAAGCTGCGAATTTTCCAGATTGTCTAGCGCAGCGATATTTGGCACAATTGTATGAGTGTCCTCCTGTGGAACGTTGAGACAATATCTTTCCAGTCGACCAGGTCCCCAAGTAACTCACTGTGCATTTCAGGGGCAAGCCCACGCCGTAGGTTCATCATTCATCACGGTCATCATCTAAGCATATTGGCAGTTCATTTCGACACCTGGTAGCACGTTGAAAGCTTGCAAGGCTATCAATTCAGGCGACCTCGAGTTTTGGTCCCGGAGTGTGCGCAGGCGCGTAAACCTTGGCGTTCGTTCTTACCTGATCGGATTAATTGTGTCTGCTGTGTTTGGTGTTTGTGGGTCCATGAGCGCTTCTCACTGATCGGTCGTGATCTGATTGGTCCAATGTCTCAGTTTGTGGTCATTTGTGTCTTCTTGTGTCACATTCATTTGAAACGCGGGTGCGACAAACAGTAGGATCGCTCGGACGTGAACGTTGAACGTTGATCTGACGGTACAGAGCTGTGCGTTGAAATACTGTTGCGATTAACGCTGATATGTCAAGCTATCTAGTTCGACCACTCATCCTGTGGAGTGCACATCAAGCCGCCAGCTGTTCAGTCGTCCAAGCGTTAGCATTGGAGAGGGCGAAGATCTCACAAAGATTCAGCAACAAACTGATATCTATCACCCCGCGTGATTTAAGAGGTGATACGGCTGTCTCAGCCGAGGGCATCGCCGGGGTATAGCCTCCAGTCCGACAGCAGCCTTGATGATAGTCATGGTCGATTCATTCATGTCAGGTACGTTAGTGTGCGCTGCAAATCCGCGATCGAGTCATGAGCCTTTAATATGCTTCGGGGAATTCATCAATCTTTTTAATGTCGGTGAATGATGACTGGTCAAGGTCCTTATCTGCCTGACGTTGCGGCTTCATATTTTGTAGGGAACAGAAGGAGCGGGCGATTACAACATGGCCGGTGTGCGCTGCTCACAAGCGCAGGACTCCTGGAGCTCTGACAGGAAGATTGCGATGCTAACGCTAGCCCAATTGTCCTGATTCACTGCCCACTGCCTCATCCGTTTCGTTCAAACACTCGGTTGCTATGGACATATCACTGGACGTTGCATCCTTTCTCGGTAGTCCTTGTTGTATATTCAGGCTCGACTCGTCAGTGCCATTCGTGGGATCGAGGAGTGCATAAACGATACCTCCTTGATCTCGTGATTGTAGGACGAATCTATTGCTGCGCGAGCGAAAATACAACAACGCCACGAAAATGGTGAATGGCGCTGCGCATAATCGGAGCACATGGAGCGCATATCACAGACAATGGGAATATTAGAGGGCGACCCATCGAGGCAGTGGCATGAGGTTCACTGTCTGTGCCACAGGAACCTCGTTAAAGTTTGGCAAGCAAAAGACACGTTTTTGAGCGGCTCTTACGCCACTTGCTCGGTAAGCCGAGCGACTTGTCTCAAATACGCTTCCGTGCTGCGTGAAGGCTTTTCGTTGCTTGATGAAGCGTGGAAGCATCTCAAGCTACTGTAGCTTGAGTTCGGCCGGCACCTGCTCCATCCGTCGCACTCAGTTGGTGCGTTGCACCGCGTAGATTGCTAGGATCTCATACGCCCACACAGCGAGCAGATGTCCCTGACCTGGGTCACCATGACATCTGACATTCGGAAGCTGTCATCGGCCCTCAATTGCATCGATGAGTTGCGCCGCTTGTTGTTCTATGCTATCCATAGCTGATCTTGAGCAGGTTAGCAACTTGATGCAGTAGGCTCGAGGGTCCGGAAGCGTTCCAGGCCTGTTTTGTGAGCTTACCGAGTCGCCGGCTGTCAAATAAGGTTTTGCTCACCTTTGCATTTTTTGTAATGAAGATTTCCCGAAGCAAGACTGCACGAGCACGTCCACCTGCCGAAGCAGCCAAGTCGACATCATGGCATCACATGCGCTTGACAGACCGTTCGCTAAGCGAAACTTCCCCTCCCCCTCGTCCTGGAGCAAGGACAGTGAGGACGGTCACAGCTCTGTCACGATACCGCACTTACCTGACGGGTCGTCAGTACTAACCGCGTTGCTACGTACCGACGATAACGATATTTAAACAAGGAGAGAGATCGCTTGCTGCCTACAATGCAAAACGAGAACGTGGCATGGATCTGGTTACCCCTGGACTCTGGAGCGAGAACAACAGCCTTCCTCGCCGCAATTGACAGCTCTGTGCCGATGCAAGCGAGATTAAGTCGGAAAGTGGGTTGTTCATGCGCCCCAAGGTCGAGCCATACCGTCAGACATCGAGACTATTGTGAACGACGAGCGTCTCGGTGATATCACAAAGCCTAAGGTCCGATCAACGCCTTAGCGGACATGAGGCCCTAAGTTTCAGTAGTCAAAATGCGGGACTTCAGCGTCTCGAAGGGGCCGAGGCTAAGAAAGCTGGTAGCGGAAACGAATCTTGTGAAGCCCTCATGGACTTTCCCGCGTGACGACCAGTCACGACCGCCGCAGGTCAGCGGTCACGGTACTTTGGTTTGCGCAGTTACACGCGTAGCAGTGTTGCGTCACCATGTGCTGAGGATCTGACCGTGTGTTCGGGAAGAACTTGCAACCTGGGAGTCCCAATATCGTAGATTGTGCGAACGAGTGTAAAGAGTGTTTGAATCGTTCCCATCATACAGTTACGATAAAAAAATAATTTCAGTCAAGATGCGTGTGACTGAAGCGGGGCCATACAGGCAGGAGCATTAGGAAGAGAAGTCAGTTGAGCATAAGCAAGAAGAACGGTGACAAGCTCCGGCCACGATATAGGTATAATCAGACGCTTGATCTGAAGTCGAAGTCTGCGGTGAACCTCCGAGAAAGTTAAACAGATTCGTTGGGCGTATTGCGAGAAATCATAGTAGGGACCGGGGGACGGTTCATTACAATATACCCAATAGTTCTAAGAATGTGCCTGATAGTTCGGTATATCTTCATTATCCAGAATTCCTTCCAAGGAACAAGCCGGGAGCGTAGTTTCCAGTACCCAAGCTTTCCACGAAGGTCTGCAAATCGCGTAACAACCTGGTCAATAGTTGGCCTTTTTGCGGGATCGTCATCCACCATGTCATGGACAAGAGGCTGCATGAATTCCACGCCACGGTATGTCTGCACAGGAACCGAATCAACGCAGCACAGAAACGCGGGGACGTCTGACATTACCTTCAAGAAGTCCTCCCTAATCACATTTCCGAGGTAGTAAATATCAGTCGGAAACGGGTCGCAAGGATCGTTGGAACGATGAAATTCGGGAACCGTTTTATCTCCCCCCCAAATAGGGTCCTCTCGAGGAGGACCATCCTCAGGATTGTATTTGCGAGAAAGGCCAAAGTCGATGAAGTAGTACTTTGTTGGCCGCTTGGTACGCGTGAAGAACTTAGCATATCCTTTGAAGTCCAGAGTATATTTCGGCTTCTGAGGATGAAACAGCTTTGGGAAAAGGGGTTTCGGGTCCATCATGATATTGAAGTTCATGCAGTCTCTGGCGCAAAGCGTTAGACAGGCGGACAACTTAGACAACAAGCTGGACAAACCGATGAGCTACATGATTCTCATGCATGAACTGCAGACCCTACATAAATGAAACTCGCATTAATCGTATGCGTATCGCAGTCGGCGTTAGACTTACCTCGAAGATTTGGTGGAAAAAGTCGACGGCCTCCCCCACAGTTTGCATAGAAGGATCATAGAACCTTCGCAGAAGAGGCATAACGAGGAGCACCCTGTCGCTATTGTCCGGGACTTGCAGTACATCGTAAAGCGGTACGCAGTGGTTGCGAGGGTTGGACATTAGGGGTGCAGAGGAGAACATCTGTGTTACTTCGACCTCATAGGGATGTACTTTTTTGGATATGGACTTGAGCATGACAATCGCCCCGTCCGACGAGCGGGTGGCATCCATAATGTGCCCGTACTGACTATTCTCAGTCAGACTGAGACGAAGAACTCAAGATAGCACGTACATCAGAGACTACGCCGTCCTCTTGATTCCAAAAGAATGCGTCTGTTCCTGCCCAGATTGGTACCCAGCCAGGTCTATACCGAGGACGCAACACATAGCCTTGATCCTTGAGCCACGCGTAATGGTCGCACCAGAAGCGTTCGTCAGGCAACAGCCCGCCATCGGCAATAGGTAAAGCAGGAGGAGCCAGATGCCCTCCCCCGGTAACAGGCGAAGCGGGGGATGACTGATGCCCGCCTTCGGCCACAGGCACCGTAGGCTCAATGTTAGGCCCGCCCTCGGTCACAGACAGCGATAGGGCAGCCTCAGCCTGGTCCTCAGTCTTAGGTAGTGTACGCTCATCCTCACGCCTGCCTTCGGTTGCAGACGACGTAAGGTAAGCATTAGGAAATGACTCGGTCAGCGTAAGGGTAGCCTCAGTCCAATCTTCGCTCGCAAGTAGCTGAGGCTCGTCCTCGGTCGCAGGCGCACGCGAAGCTTTATGGAAGAGCTCAGTCAGTAGCTTCACCCCAGCTCTCGGTCGCAGCCAGCGAAGAGGAAGACTCACGCCTGCCCTCAGCCGCAGCCAGCATAGGGGAAGAGTCGGGCTCGCATTGCAAATCAGTGGGCATGATGGCGTAGACCGTAGCCTGACAGAGAGCGGCGACTTGGACAAGACTTGGTTGGCAGAAGTCAAGCACGTGCTCTGCCGTGATGGGTGGGGTCGAAGTATTATTTGCAAATTATTTGTCTCTGTGGGTGCAGCGCGCGCGGGCGTGTGACGTTAATAGGGTACGATCAAGTTAACCCCCGGCCGGTTTGATCAGTAAAAATATTGTGTCACTCTGTCACAAACTTCAACTTTTCCTTCTTCTACCAGCCTGAACCCGAGATATCCCACGCTAGATATCGGCTCGCGTACCTGGTAGCAAATCTCACAGCCATCCCAGCTTTTCGATTTCAATTGTCTTCTCGTTGGCTCGCGATGGTGCTCGAGCATTGTCTTCTGTCCGGTCCACTGGCGCCATTCTTGAAGAGGAAGCGTTGTGTTGCTTGCGCTGTAAGCGAGATTGCCAACAAGTCATCTCCGGATTGACTGTCGCGCTCTCACTGCAGCAACGTGCCATCGATGGCAACCCACGACAGAAGACCTGCCAAAGTGGTTGATACTGTTATCTAAGGCCTTGCGCATTATTCCATTCGCAGCTACGTCTTCTGCGAATGTACATAAGTACCACGACCTCTACAGCATCTCCCACAATTCTCCTCGCCTGCATACTCACATCTTCAAATCTGGATATGGCTCTCACGGCTACTACTGTCTTTTTTACCGTTGCTGCCGGAACATGTACAATACTGTCTACTACTGCTGGCGCTACCGCAGTTGCTGTGACAGAAGCGTCGAACCCCCGCCTTGAGGAATGTCGTCAAGTTCTGCACGAGACCATGGATATCTTGGATGCGTTAATGAAGGAGAGCGACCTAGATATTTCCGACGAGCTCGTCCGCCTCCTCAGATATAGGCACGAGACGTACGCAATGCAATTCACTGTGATAATGTGTCCTGACCGACCTTTTGCAGGCTCACTGCTACTGTTGGTCGTTTACAGAAATATTGTGCTAAAACACGTTTCTATAATGCGGTGGCCAAGATCACGATCATTTTCGAAACGCGTGCTCTCCACTCTAATTGTGTGGAACTGCGCGGTAAGGTCAAGGTAAATCTTAGTTAACTCGTGTTCAAGAAGTCGTTGACTGGAGCACATCAGAGCACATCGGATATCGCAAGAAATAAGCGCATGGGCAACGGCAGTCTTCGTAAGTGTCACTCTGGTATCTTGAGATGTCAAAAGCTCATAACACCCAGAGCTCCATCGGACGTCATCGAATCACTCTCTGATCACCATTACCTCCCATGACGGCGTACCTGTGGCCGTCGAATCAGACCCCTCCGATATTCCACTCACTGTTCTTCGTGAGTTGGAGGCTATGGACGCGTCTACAGCCGCCGCTGGCGATACCACACTTGCCGTCGTAGCTGAGGAAGCAGCCGAGGGACAAACAGCAGGTAGGTGCAAATGGGACACACTCTCCGCCAGCGGGGTCATTACAACTAATCTGCAACTAGCAGACGAAGTCGACGTTACCGATTCTGATGGCACTTCAAACCATGACGGAAGCCTCACCGTTGTAGGAATCGTTGTCCAGAGCAGTGAGTCTGACGCGACTCCGCATAGCCGTGTTCCGAGTTCTGATAACATCACGTAGATCAAGACCAAGCCGGCAATGTCGAGGTGCCTCCTGGCAGCGGTAAGTACACCACGATGATTTCTCGCCTTTGTCGCTCTAAACACCTCATATCTCTTCAGAACAAAAGGATGTCACCGAAAGTTCTTCTGAGAGCGCCTGACGAGCCGTATTGGTGAGGTGATTGAGTGACGTAGCAGAAGCTGTAACGGATTGCGACGCCAGTAATTGTATTTTTCTTTTCTTTTCTGGGCTAATATGTGGACTGCGGGCAATGTATTGCTCAGTGAAATGTGCCTGGAGATATATTGTGTATGTTTTCTAATTGGCATCGCAGCGGATATTAATTTCAGACGACTCTGAACATAGAGCTCTACACTATGAGCTCGTGCCGGTGAGGGGCAGATAGTGCGAATTGTTTGAGCGATTTCTGGCGGCAGAGAAGCCAAGGCATGGCCAATGTGTGGTCATGCTTGTGTGCAGTAAGTGGCGGTATGCCCTTTTGTGAGGAGCTTTCATGCTGAAGGAGAAGTTCAGCTGGGTTGGCGGACGGCCACGAACGGTACACTTCTGGGCGCGACTAACAGGAGGATCGCTCGGTCCTGAACGTTGCACGTTGAGCTGACGGTAAAGACCTGTACGTTGAATTAGTGCTGCGGTTGTTCACGCTGATATGTCAAGCTATTTAGTTCGACCACTCACCCTGTGAAGTGCACGTCAAGCCGCCAGCTGTTCAGTCGTCCAAGCGTTAGCATTGGAGAGTGTGAAGATCACGCAAAGATTCAGCATGAAACTGATCCCTATCACCCCACATAATCTAAGAGGTGGTACGGCTGTCTCAACCGAGGGCATCGCCGGGGTATAGCCTACAGCCCGACAGGAACCTTGATGATAGTCATGGTCAATTCATTGATGTCAGGCACGTTTGTGTGCGCTGCGAATGCGCGATCGCGTCATTAATGTTTGATATGCTTCGGGGAATTCATCAATTTTTTTAGCGTCGGCGAATGCTGACTGGTCAAGTTCCTTACCTGCCTGACGTTGCCGCTTCATATTTTCTACATAACAGAAGGAGTGGGCGAATACAACATGGCCGGCGTGCGCTGCTCACAAGCGCAGGGCTCCTGCAGCTCTGACAGGAAGGTCATGATGCTAACGCTGGCCCAATTGTCCTGATTTACTGTCCACTGCCCGTGCATCGTCCAAACACTCGGTTGCTATGGATATATCACTGGACGCTGCACACTTTCTCGGCAGTCCTTGTTATATATTTAAGCCGACGCATCAGTGCCATTCGTAGGATCGAGGAACGCATAAACGATACCTCCTTGATCCGATGACTGTAGAACACTGCAGCGAGCAAAGATACAACAACGCCACATAAAATGCTGAACGGCGCTGCACAGGTGGGAGCGGGTGGAAATTTGTTTGTTGTTGCTAAAATTGGCATAAACGGAGCATATGCAGCGTATACCATAGGCAGTGCGAATTCTATAAGGCGAATCGTCAAGGCAGTGGCATGCGATTGACTGTCTGCGCTACAAAAATCTGGTTGAAGTCGGCAAGCAGTTTTCCAGCGGCTATCACGCCACACGCTCGTTTTGCCGAGCGACGTTGTCTCAGATGCGCTTCCCTGCCGCGTGAAGGCTTTTCGCTGCTTGATGGAGCGTGGAAGCACCTCAAACTATTGTAGCTTGAGTTCGGCTGTCGCCCCTCCTTACGCTGCGATGCGCCGAGGATCTCATGCGCCCACACAACGACTCCAGTGTCCCTGACCTGACTCATCATGACATCCAACGGTCGGAAGCTGCCATCGGCCCTCATTTTCATCGATGAATTGCGCTGCGTGTTCTTCTGAGCTATCAGCAGCTGATGATCTTGAGCAAGTTAGCAACCAGGTGCAGAGGGTCGAGGGTCCCGGAAGCATTCCAGGCCTGTTTTGTGAGCTTACCGAGTCGCCGGCACTCAAATAAGGTATTGCTCACCTTTGCGTTTTTTTTGTAACGTTAGTTCTCCGAAGCAAAAATGCACGAGCGCGTCCAACCATCGAAGCAGTCAAGTGGATGAACGTTCGCTAAGCGAACGTCCCCCTCCCCCTCGTCCTTGGAGCAAGGACAGTGAGGACAGACACAGCTCTGTCACGATACCGCATTTACCTGACGTGTCGTCAGTAATAACCGCGTTGCTATGTACCGAAGATACTAACGGTATTTAGACAAGAAGAGAGATCGCTTGCTGTCTACATGCAAAGCGAGAACGTGGCATGGAACTTATTGCCCCTGGAGCGGAAACAACAACCTTCATCGCCGCATTGACAACTCCCTGCCGATGAAAGTGAGATCAAGTCGGAAAGCAGGTCGTTCATGCGCCCCGAGGTCGAGCCATACCCAGACATCGAGACTATTGTGAACGACGAGCGTCTCGATGATATCACAAAGCCTAAGGTCCGATCAACGCCTTAGCGGACATGAGGCCCTAATTTTTTAGTAGTCAAAATGCGGGACTTCAGCGTCTGGAAGGACTCGAAGGGGCCGACGCTAAGAAAGCTGGTAGCGGAAACGAATCTTGTGAAGCCCTCATGCCAGACTTTCCCGCGTGACGACCAGTCACGACCGCCGCAGGTCAGCGGTCACGCTGCACTTTGGTGGTTTGCGCAGTTACACGCGTAGCAGTGTTGCGTCACCATGTGTGCTGAGGATCTGACCGTGTGTTCGGGAAGATCTTGCAACCTGGGAATTCCAATATCGTAGATTGTGCGAACGAGTGTAAAGAGCGTATGAATCGTTCCCATCATATAGTTACGATACAAAATAATTTCAGTCAAGATGCGTGTAACTGAAGCAGGGTCGTACAGGTAGGAGCGTTAGGAAGAGAAGTCAGTTGAGCATAAGCAAGAAGGACGGCGACAAGCTCCGGCCACGATATAGGTATAATCATACGCTTGATTTGAAGTCTGCGGTGAACCTCCGAGAAAATTATGCAGATTCGTTGGGCGTATTGTGAGAAATTATAGTAGGAACCGGGGGACGGTTCAGTACAATATACCCAACAGTTCTAAGGATGTGCCTGATAGTTCGGTATATCTTCATTATCCAGAATTCCTTGCGAGGGACGAGCCGGGAGCGTAGTTTCCAGTACCCAAGATTTCCACGAAGGTCTGCAAATCGCGCAACAACCTGATCAATAGTTGGCCTTTTTGCAGGATCGTCATCCACCATGTCATGGACAAGAGGCTGCATGAATTCCACGCCACGGTACGTCTGCACAGAAACCGAATCAATGCAGCATAGAAACGCGGGGACGTCTGACATTACCTGCAGGAAGTCCTTCCTAATCATATTTCCGAGGTAGTAAATATCGGTCGGAAACGGGTCGCAAGGATCGTCGGAGCGATGAAATTCAGGAACTGTTTTATCTCCCCCCCAAATAGGGTCCTCTCGAGGAGGACCATCCTCAGGATTGTATTTGCGAGAAAGGCCAAAGTCGATGAGGTAGTACTTTGTTGGGCGCTTGGTGCGCGTGAAGTGCTTAGCATATCCTTTGAAGTCCAGCGTATATTTCGGCTTCTGAGGATGGAATAGCTTTGGGAAAAGGGGTTTCGGGTCCATCATGATATTGAAGTTCATGCAGTCTCTAGTGCAATGCGTCAGACAGGCGAGAAGCTTAAAAAACAAGTTGGACAAACCGATGAGCTACATGGTTCTCATGCATGAACCGCAGACCCTACATAAATCAAATTCGCGTTGGACGTGGGCGTAAGGCAGTCGGTATTAGACGTACCTCGAAGATTTGGTGGAAAAAGTCTACGGCCTCCCCCACAGTTTGTATAGAAGGATCGTTGAACCTTCGCAGAAGAGGAATAACGAGGAGCACATTGTCGCTATCGTCCGGGACTTGCAGTACGTCGTAAAGCGGCACGCAATGGTTTCCAGGGTCAGACATTAGGGGTGCAGAGGAGAACATCTGTGTTATTTCGACCTCATAGGGATGTTCTTTTTTGAATATGGACTTGAGAATGACAATCACCCCGTCAGACGAGCGGGTGGCATCCATAACGTGCCCATACTGACTGTTCTCAGTCAGACGGAGACGAAGAACTCAAAATAGCACGTACATCATTAACTACGCCGTCCTCATAATCCCAAAAAAATGCGTCTGTTCCTGCCCAGATTGGTACCCAGCCAGGTCTATACCGAGGACGCAACACATAGCCTTGATCCTTGAGCCACGCGTAATGGTCGCACCAGAAGCGTTCGTCAGGCAACAGCCCGCCATCGGCAATAGGTAAAGCAGGAGGAGCCAGATGCCCTCCCCCGGTAACAGGCGAAGCGGGGGATGACTGATGCCCGCCTTCGGCCACAGGCACCGTAGGCTCAATGTTAGGCCCGCCCTCGGTCACAGACAGCGATAGGGCAGCCTCAGCCTGGTCCTCAGTCTTAGGTAGTGTACGCTCATCCTCACGCCTGCCCTCGGTTGCAGACGACGTAAGGTAAGCATTAGGAAATGACTCGGTCAGCGTAAGGGTAGCCTCAGTCCAATCTTCGCTCGCAAGTAGCTGAGGCTCGTCCTCGGTCGCAGGCGCACGCGAAGCTTTATGCAAGAGCTCGGTTAGTAGCTTCGCCCAAGCCCTCGGTCGCAGCCAGCGAAGGGGAGGACTCACGTCTACCCTCGGCCGCAGCCAGCGTAGGGGAAGAGTCAGGCTCGCAGTGCAAATCGGTAGGCATGATGGCGTAGACAGCCCGACAGAGCTTGAGCGGCGACTCCGACAAGACTTGGTTGGCAAAAGTCAAGCACGTGCTCTGCCGTGATGGGTGGGGTCGAAGTATTATTTGCAAATTATTTGTCTCTGTGGGTGCACCGTACGATCAAATTGGCCCCGGTGTCAAATATTGTGTCACTCTGTCACAAACTTCAACTTTTCCTTCCTCTACCAGGAGCCCGAGATATTCACGCCAGATATCGGCTCGCGTACCTGGTAGCAAGTCTCACAGCCATCCCAGCTTTTCAACTTCAATTGTCTCCTCGCTGAGCGATGATGCGCGGGGGCTTGTATTCTGTCCGGCCCACTGGCGCCATTCTTGCAGAGGAAGCATCGTGTTGCTTGCGCCGTAAACGAGATTGCCAACAAGTCATCTCCGGATTAACGGCCTCGCCCTCACTGCAGCAACGTGCCATCGATGGCAACCCACCACAGAAGACTTGCCAAAGTGGTAGATACTGTTACCTAACGCCTTTCCGTTCGCAGCTACACCTTCTGCGATTGCCGTCTGATGGACGTAGAAAGCACGAGCGCCTAGTACATTGAACGCTCACAAGGCCCTGCATCCCAGAATGTATATAAGTACCACAACCTCTACAGCATCTCCCACAATCCTCCTCGCCTGCATACTCGCATCTTCAAATCTGGACATGGCTCTCACGGCTACTAGTGTCTTTTTTACCGTCGCTGCCGGAACATGTACAATACTGTCTACTACTGCTGGCGCTACTGCAATTGCTGTGACAGAAGCCTCGAACCCCCGCCTCAACGAATGTCGTGAAATTCTTCACGAGGCCATGAATATATTGGATGCCTTATTGAAGGAGAGCGACATAGATATTTCCGACAGGCTCGTCCGCCAGCTCAGATATAGGCACGAGACGTATGCAGCGCAACTCACTGTGATGATGTGTTCTGACCGACTTTTTTTTTTGCAGGCTCACCGCTTCTGTTGGTCATTTACAGAAGTATTGTGCTAGAACACATTTTTATAACGCGGTGGCCAAGCTCACGATCATTTTCCAAACCCGTACTCTCCGCTCTAACTGCGTGGAACTGTGCGGTAGGGTCAAGGTAAATCTCAGCTCGCTCGTGTTCAAGAAGTCGTTGACCGGTGCACATCAGAGCACATCGGATATCGCAAGAAATAAGCGCATGGGCAACGGCAGTCTTCGTAAGTGTCACTCTGGTATCTTGAGATGTGAAAAGCTCATAAAACCCAGAGCTCCATCGGACGTCATCGAATTACTCTCTGATCACCATTACTTCCCATGACGGCGTACCTGTGGCCGTCGAATCAGACCCCTCCGATATTCCACTCACTGTTCTTCGTGAGTTGGAGGCTATGGACGCGTCTACAGCCGCCGCTGGCGATACCACACTTGCCGTCGTAGCTGAGGAAGCAGCCGAGGGACAAACAGCAGGTAGGTGCAAATGGGACACACTCTCCGCCAGCGGGGTCATTACAACTAATCTGCAACTAGCAGACGAAGTCGACGTTACCGATTCTGATGGCACTTCAAACCATGACGGAAGCCTCACCGTTGTAGGAATCGTTGTCCAGAGCAGTGAGTCTGACGCGACTCCGCATAGCCGTGTTCCGAGTTCTGATAACATCACGTAGATCAAGAGCAATCCGGCAATGTCGAGGTGCCTCCTGACAGTGCCCAAGGCGGTAAGTACAACACGATAGTTTCTCGCCTTTATCGCTCCAAGCACCTCATGCCTCTACAGAACAAAAGGATGTCACCAAAAGTTCTTCTGAGGGCGCCTGACGAGCCGTATTGGTGGGGCGATTGAGTGACGTAGCAGAAGCTGTAATGGACTGCGACGAGCCAGTTGTTGTTTTCCTTTTCTGGGCTAATATGTGGACTGCAGGCAATGTATTGCTCAGTGAATTGTGCCTGGAGACATATTGTGTATGTTTTCGACAGAAGGAGACACGTCGTGAGGCGCTACGGGCTGATTGCTCAGCTTCCAAAGTCGTTGGACTCCAGCTCCAGCTTTTCACGCGGTTACCACATTGAGTTTAGAATCGCTGTGCGGTACGAGTAGCAATTTGCATATACTGCACATGGAATCCCATTGCGAGGCAGATCCAACATGCGATGAGCGATTGGCATCGCAGCGCGTATTAATTTCAGACAACTCTGAACATAGGACTCTACACTATGAGCTCGTGCCGCGGGGCAGATAGTGCGAATTCTTGGAGCGATTTCTGGCGGCAGAAAAGCCAAGGCATGGCCAATGTGTGGTCGTGCGTGTGTGCAGTAAGTGGCGATGTGTCCTCTCGTGAGGAGCTTCCATGCTGAAGGAGAAGCTCAGCTGGGTTAGCGGACGGCGACGAACGGTACACTTCTTCCGAATGATTACGCGCAAGTCGTGTCATGCCAAAGCAATCGGTCAACAGTGTTGGCCAAGCCTGAGAGAGAGAAGAGACAGAGAACAATGGGCAGAGATGCTAGCCTGTGAGAATGACATATTGACATTCGCTTGAGAATACCTCAAGATGATAAGATGACGTGCAGTTACCGCAGCATGTGAAAGGCTTTAATAACGGTGGCTCACCTCGGCCAGCGAGAGCCTGAGAGATGGCCAGTCATGGAACAAAGGGGCTATGCCGACTCGGATGTACGATACGCTCGGCGGCAAACTCTGCCACAGCCGATATTAGTGAAGATGTTGACTAAATCTCAAGGAAGACCCGATCCGTGTAAGCGAATTAGCGATTGGCCTGACTGATGAGCGCCTTCATTACAGCTCACCACACAGCCAGATAGCCTGAATGTCTTCGCGATAATTCCAAATTGTGAGCAGACTACAAGCCCATTCCGCTGGCGGCCGCAATCCTGCATCAAAAGGGCGACAATGTCAACTGATGTCCATGCCCAGCATTCGAGATTTATTGTCTGTAATATTTCTTCCGGTGTAGACTCAATCTGACGGAAGCAGACATGGCCAAGAACCATTACCAGAGCGCCAATGATGAATGACCCACTGGCGGGGAAGACGAGCACATGCAAGCTGATTACCGAGATTCTCCTAGAGTGGAGGGAGCCCTTCGCTCGTACTACACAGTGGTGGACGGGGCTGCGCGGAAGAGTCACTTGCACAAGTTTCAGTGACTAGTGAGTTGTGACTGCCAAAAGACTGGTGTGACATGCGAAATGCAGTCACACGTCACGCTGCCCTGAAAGCCATCACGGTCACAATAGCTTTAAATAAACCGAGCAATTCTCAACCCATGGTCCGGCGCTTAATACGGTTTAAGTTCTTGCTTGTCGCTTGCGGGCGTTGCTATGCGAACTTTTCCTCCGTCGCCATATGCAACACGAAACAAGGTCTCCTTACGTATAGCAACCAATGCATTGCATACGTCCCCGGCTCCGTTCAAGTCCCAGTATACCTGCTTTGCCTCACATAGAACACGTACTAGCGATACACTGGCATAGTGGCGCCAAATACCTCAAAATGCTAATTGTTTGTGTACCGTGAGTCTACTGGTTCATAGAGTGCTTATTGTAAATCTGGCTCTTGCACATCGTGTGTTTGACTGTCGAAATGCAGCGGCATGCATTCTCGTTGAAGATTTATGTCTACAGCTGCTACTTTTGCTTCTGCTAAGCTCCTTTCTGAAGAAAATAAGGCGAGGTTGATGATCAATCGGGTTAAAGCACATCGGCCTGCTTCATGTCTAGAAATTAGGAGGTATCTATGATGGCTTGGTCTGCTTTGTTATATGCTATGGTGTCGTTGAATCTAGACGGTTTCTAGTCCTGCTACCTCTCCCGAAATTACAGCCAGCTTAGAGGCTTTTGATCAGCGCATATAGTCCAAGAAATTCGCTACAAGTCCGATGGAGGACTGTGGTGCTATCACGCTCAGCGGGCAGAACATTACTGCCGCCAGGCAATGCGACAGAGGCTGGTCAGCAAAATTGTTTCAGCAGGCAGCACGCTGAGCACGAACTGCCAATGTTCATGTTGACCGACTCCAATGTGTCGGCGGATTGCAGGTACAGGTCACGATGGTCGGATCGTTGTTCGGTGTGCAGTTTTCCTTGTTTCTCATAAATAGAGGCTGATGTAGCAGAAATCGCTTCGTAGGATGCCGAGGAACATTATTTCCTGACACAAATGTATATCAAAAATGGCCATCAATTGCGAGATTCACATACTCGCATTGCTATCTTGTAGACAAGTGGGCTATTGTTGTGAACACTGTTGCAATCTTCGCCAGCGTCGCAAGAAGTACCAAGCTGACGTCTGACAAGATGCTCGGGACAACGTTAACTAGGTGAAGGATGTTCTGTGCCAAGCGAAGACTATAATGGATGCGCTTACTGCTGGAGAATTGTGAGAAAACCTTAAACGAAACCCCATCTAGAACAAGTCGGAGGCATGAACAGTAAGTGTGTGCATCACTCGAGGCTGTGTGTGTTGATTGTTCTTATCTCGGTCTCACTCGTCTGGCGAATGAAACGAAGAATACTATCCAGTACCCAAATCGCATCACTCTCGGCAAGCTGGCGGTTGTGGTTCGCTCTCTAAGCCCCGGTTGCGACACATCACATGCGATCAGACATCACATACATACAATCTTGTCAGCTGAACAAACTGACAACCTCACAATGGACAGTAGACATGGCGAGTAGTCTGGTGATTGCGAGAACAGCGGAAGTAGGTGGTCCTCCATATTGTCGGCTTTTGTCATTTTCATTCTCTCACTAGTAGAGCTACACTGCCTCAACTCAAACCTCTCGCCGACTACCATGCTGTTCGAAGATGGCATAGCGACTCAAGACGCTGCTGATGGTGATCTAAACGTGACTACAAGTGGCGAGAAAGGTAAGTTCAGAGGCAGTCCCACCTCAGTGTATTTCATTGATTCCGAGCTGCAGGTGAAACGCAGGCGGCAGAAGGCAGTCTAACCTGGGTCTCCCGCAGACAATACCTCACCAGTGCACTGTGCGTAAATTCCTAGAGTGAACCGCCCGGGTTGCCGACATCGTGGGCCTTTCATTAACTCATCATTTGGGAGCAAATGGTAGGTTGTTCTGGGGAACATGATGGGAGCGTCTGCTCACTGTATAGACAGCCATTTTCCATCGTCACATCTATAGCCGCTGGCAATGACCTGCGATCCTCGATGAAATGCTCATAGCCGCGCTGGCATTCGAGCAGCTGGAATGTCAGGTCACTACAATTCCGTCGTTACTTGAACGCTGAAAACCTACGTTACGCTTGATGATCCAGAGGCCCTATGACTGACCACCGAGAAGTCGATCCATCTTCCAAACGTGCCTTGTCTGACTCAGTTTTGATGATTTCGAACGAAGTCATGACTAGATTCCGCTGTGCGCCTCGTCAGGCACGAGATGGCGATATACCGACGCAGTAACCGTATACTTTACCTGACAACCTTGCGGTCTCACTCGATGAAAAATCGAAATTTCAACTAGCGTTTCAAGTGGAGACCACCTCAGCAAGCCTCATTGACTCTAATAGGCGTTCTGGTGGTCGCGCTACACGCTGACAGCGTCCGTTCCTATGCAGTGTTCAACGGTACGGGAGCCTGTGAAGATATTTCTCCGCGTGATGGTTCTGACATTGGCCCCAGACATATGCACGGTGTAGCCGAGTCGAGAATTAGGCCGGTGAATATATGAATGTAGAGTATCATGAACGTAGGGTTAAACGCTGACATTATAAGGATTGCACTTGAGAGACATAGGAAGAGGACGCATTGCGCGAGCGAATGCTGGCCCTGCCCCGATATCTCGAGGCGCTACGGAGTATGTACTGGGGACCGAGGCGACGCAATGGAGCCGACAGTCCCGAGAGCATGTTTAACGCCTTTAAAGACCCGTTTCACCTTGCTTTCGTCCCTGTACACCAGGCGAGAGCGCAGCTTGCTTGAACTGAGCGAAGTACGAATGGCATCAAAGCGAGCCACGACCTCGTCCATGTTGGGTCGTTTCAC
Organism: Laetiporus sulphureus 93-53; assembly: GCF_001632365.1. NCBI lineage: Eukaryota > Fungi > Basidiomycota > Agaricomycetes > Polyporales > Laetiporaceae > Laetiporus > Laetiporus sulphureus. Next base: position 765,731 of record NW_024468513.1, on the reverse strand, counting down.
GGGGTCATCCTGGACCATCTCGTCGACGAGAGCTTGCATAACCTCGACGCCATGCGATCTCTACCAAGAGGTTGAGCAATGAATGACAGTCAGTCGCCATTAAACTAACCTGTAGGAAGTCCTCCCGAATCATATTTCCGATGTAATACACATCAGTCGGGAACGGATCGCATGGTTCGTTCGACTCCTTGAATTCGGGCACCGATTTGTCTCCGCCGTGAATTGGAGGCTCGCGAGGAGGGCCATCGTCCGGTCTGTACTTACGAGAGAGTCCGAAGTCGATGAAGTAGTACCTCGTCGGCCGCGCGGTACGAGAGTAATGTCGCGCGGGATGATCGAGATCGCGCGACCAATCGATGACGCGCGGATGGTACATGTCCGGGAACAGGGGGTGCGGATCCATCATGATATTCTGGTTCATGCAGTCCCTGCGCGGTATACACATCAACCACTCGGTGCAAGCAAAGGACCGACTAACCGATGTGCGACGTGATGTTGATGCATGAACTGCAAGCCCTAAGCAGAGCCAATTTAGCGCCAAGATCACAATTGAGCAGACCAGAGAGCAGATACCTCGAAGATCTGCCGGAAGAACTCTACAGCCTCTCCTACGGTGTCAAGGAGAGGGCTGTCGTACCTTCGCAGAAGAGGCGTGACGAGGATCATCATGCCTTCCTGATCGGTTACCTGTAGGACTTCATACAAGGGCGCGCAGTGGTTTCGCGGATCTGACGCCAGTGGCTCGGCCGAGAAGTATTGGTTGATCTCAATTTCGTGTGGGTGCTCCGAAATGAGAATGCGTTTGAGAACGACCATCTCCCCGCTTGAGACTCGCGTGGCGTCCAGGATGTGAGGCACCTGTTGGCGCCGATCTACCTACGTCCCGAAGTCAAAGACATTGCAAACGTACCATGATGGCATGCCCATCCTCGCATCGCCAGTACTCTTTATGGCTGCTCTTCCACGATGGGATCCAACCTGGTTTATAACGTGGGCGGAGCCTATAGCCACATTCCTCAAGCCACTGGTAGTGATCCCTCCAGAAGTGCTCTTCTGGAAGAAGCTCGCCTTCATTGTGACTTCTTATTGGAGTAGGCGGATCCGGCGTTTCAGCGTCGGTGTTGTCAATTGTCGATGGCTCGCACATCGGGAGGACTGAAGCTAGACGTGGGATGGGTCCGAGAAACAACTGGTCAAGCGGCAGATCGTGATAATATGGAGTTTTTTGCTCACAAACGGTCTCAATGAGCACCAGAATATTTACTGTCAGATCCTAGCTTGACGATTACGAGGAGTCGTGCACAGTAGATGCGCCATCGGTAGTAGGGGCCGTATATGCCAGGACACACCATAGACTCGGATGACGTTCATCTGGGCAAGATCTAGATCGCTGTGGCGTCGATGTTCGTCGACCCAAACTAAAATCTGTTCCTACTCTTTGTCATTTGCACGCTGCGTACTGTCCTACTCGAGTAGAACGTGCGCATGCTATGTACGCGTAGAGAGAGCAATTTATGATTTTCATACGATAGAATAGCCAGACTGCAATGTTCCAGTTTGAAGGACTGGTTAAATACCGCCGCAGTCTTGTTACGTTCCACGCCCGCCGAGATTCACAAGGTGAACAGATTCTGATGAATGTTATAATCCGAGCAAAAAAAACCATGCTGTTCCAAGTGCGACAGAACATGACACCAAAAATCGGACATCGTTCTCAGCTGCTTGCGGCGCTGCAAAACAGAGCATCCGAACCCTTCACTCAATGATTCCAACCCACGGGTTGAAGTTGTAGTAGTGGCAGTCGGTCTGCGTGACATATTCACTCCCGTATCCATCCTTGGTCGTAGTGCCGTCTCGGATGATCTGGATGTACGGAATCTGGGAGTCCTCCGTCGGAAAGTTGACCTTCCCAATGCTGGCGCCGGCAGGGGCATCCCACTGCGCCTCGTTGGAGCCGATATCGAGCTGTATCGTTGCCGCCTCGCTCAGAAGGGCCAGCGCAAAGACCGCATCGACCGGGTACTCCCAATTGCGAGGTATCGTGCCGATACTGCATGTGATGTTCTTGGGGTGTGCGCGGTACCAAAAGATCACTTGATCGTCCTGTCGGTGCGGTCAGCACGCCAGCCTCTGACGAAAGAAGGAAGGCACAGACCGTCACGGTGGGCTCGGTGGCGGTCTTGTACCAGCTGATGAAGTGTTCAGCAACGTTCCTCCAGTATCCGTGAACAAACCCATCGACCTAGTCAGCTCCGGAGTCAGCGCATGCTTAGATGATCATTATAGATGATGTCACGCACATAGTAAGGAGCGTCGTCGCCCAAGTCGACATTGGGGTTGATATCTCCAATGTAATGAGATTCGGCGTAATCGTTCCAGCTGGAAATCAAGCCCTTAGCGAACAAAGGTCGTGACGAAATGAGGGTATTGCGAAATATAGTCCTTCTGCGCACCTGATGATCTCAACGATATCAGGCTGTACGTCTTGGATTGCCTGCAGCCAGCGGTGGTACCAGAGAGTGTCGCTGAGCTCGACCCAGTCCGTATCGGAAGTGCCGAGATTCTTGAACTGCCACGGTGAGACGGCTACAATGTGTCAGCAAGGGCAGTGATCTATCAGCTGAACAATTTACACATGATGTAGGGGCCCGTGCGATCATCCTTGATGACGGCTTGATAGGCGAGGTCTGTCGCTGTGGTGAGATTCGCATCCACATCATCAGGCCTGGAAGAAGCAAAATAAATCAGCCTGGATATCCCTGCTGGTGGTCAGACGGCCGACCATACCAAGACCACCAGTTGAAGAATCCATCAATCGATGCGAACGTATTCACAAGGTCATCTGCATCGTCTGGATCACGATAGGTCGTGAATGCAGGAGCAAAGCAGGTTGTAACGCCGTCATTCGCCAGGGTGGTCTTGAAGTCCTCCCAGAAACTCTCGCCGTAGCTTTCGCCGGAATAGGTCGAGACTAGGACGTCACCGTTATATGTGTACGTCGCAGAGCTGGAGGAATAGTTGGTGACGAGGGCTACCATATCATCGCTGGACCAGGAATAGGACATGTCGAAGGAGAAGAACAGCTTGAAGCCTTGCGCTTCAGCCACACTGTAAGCATCGACTAGGCGATCGACCTCGTAGTCATACTCGGCGATATTGAGAGCTGGGCATCGATGAGTCCGGTGCTAGCTCACGAAGACAGCACAATGAATTTACCAAAGCCATCGATTCCGATGTTGGCAGCTGTTGTAATATCATTCTCCCAATCGGAGGCATTGTAAGAGTATGAATTTTGCACCTGCAATTGGTGATGAGCACACGGTCCGCGATCAACACGACGAACGCCTACCATGAAATGCGCGAACACATCCGCAGCCTCAACCACTCCATGAAACGCAGCGAAGGTGCCTAAAAGGATGCTTACAGAAAGCATCCTGCTCGCTGAGGCAGCCTCAATCATAAAGACAGAACAAAGGGCGGATTGATTTGTCACATCCTAGTCCCTCATCGGCCGCTTTTACACACGAGCACATGCTTCTCATGCCAACCGCATCAACAAGCATATGGTGCTCATCACAGGAGTCCTCACATGTGTCATGAACTCATCAAAGACAGGAACATCGCATTCATCAGACAGAGAACGCGATGTAATGTGGCAGTAGCGATGCTGTCCACACCACGCAGCATGGTCCGACGATGATAACACGACGAGGTCATCCGACTGTTGCTTTGGGACCATGACCGCGCACATGTCTGGTCGAGAGCATGGCTGGGCAGGTGAGGCATGAGCTCACTGACGGAACCGAGATGCACATGGGAACGACGTACTACGTTCGCGATCTCAAGTTCTGCTAGCACTATGCATTCAAGCAGCAGAGGGCGAGCATGTGTTGGAAGGTGCTTCCTGAGGACTTCGGTGGACTGTCGAGCTGGACAAAGTGGCCGGCAGAAAGACGTGATTATCCGATATGTGTAAAGCGAAGCCTGGCAGGTCATCCCAACTTGGCTTGGCAGCTTGAAAGTGGACCGTGGAGGCACTGCAGTCGCAACCATTCTCAGTGCTCACTGACTAGCTCCGTGATCAACGTGCGTCACGATCAATCATCGCGATGACAGTACCTGGTTACTGGACATACACTTTGCAAGAGGGGAATGCAAAATCTAGGTCTAGAACATCCACATAAAAATGTGAGCAGACCACAGTTTTAAGCACACGGTAGAGGGACCGGCAGCTGCCGGGATCGGGCCGCTTCTTCGGACTGTGGCTGCGCAGATGTTCAGATGTAACGTTCAGAGGCCGTTCCCCCTTGCTTATAGCTGGACGATCGCTATCGTTCATACAACTATTATGCTGTTACTTGATGTTCATCGGCCGTTCCCCCTTGCTTATAGCTGGACGATCGCTATTGTTCATACAACTATTATGCTGTTACTGACCTTTCGCTGAGAGGACCACGTCAACTAAAGTATTAGCACAGTGCGAGTCGGCAGGCCGCCCATCAGACGAGTATCCTTGGGATAGCTGATATGTTCTCCTGATGTATTGAATTCAGGCTCTTTCGAGCAATGATGCGCACACCGCAGACGGGTAGACTGGAGCTTTCAATTGCGCAGCTGACCTCTTGCGTGCGAATAGTCGTCAGATGCTCTTATCTGTCCGCTAACCCTGGTCTTGGCAAGTAGGACATGGCGTTGCGAGGCATCGTTGTGTGGGAACGAGGAAACAATCAATCACAGTCCGAAGACCTGCTTTCGTGTCCCGTGCTGCAGTGTTATGAAGGCGAGAATCGCGTTGTGGGCGATCGTTTGTCAATGGTCAGGAAGCCTGCACATGAACTCTGCAGTATTCTTGGTGAGAGCGGACTGCCATCTCTGTGTTGTTTGTTCTGAGTAATGCGGTCCAGCTGCATGTCGAGAACGTTTCCGTTTCTCATGACGATGTGTAGACCGTAGTTGTACATGGTTGACATAACGGTAAACGCTCTGTTCGATCAATGTCAGTAGTTCATCATTGGAGGGTCACAAGCAACATGGGCGGAGGCTTCAGATCCGTCTAGAACGGAACGAATGGAGCAATGTCGCGCTTTGGACAGAAGGCTGCCCGTCTTTTGCCATTGGGGACACTGGGAATTCCCTGCAGCTGTGCGCTCAGTACACTCCGACTGCCAAGCGCTTCGGCTGTTGGCCATGGAAGGAAGGCAGGCCAGCTGACGGTTGCTTTCGGCACGCGTGCTTTCATCAATTTCGCAAATAAAAGGCCTGTGCAGCCGCCGCCATTGTTGGCTGCACTGATCGGCATTGATACATCATGTACTCTCTCATCCGTCGTTTACTCAAGGTAGGGGGGTTCTGCTGTTCTACAGGTACCGGGACTTATGAATGCCTAGACTACCAACCCACCCGTGGTGGAGAAGTCTGCCAACCCCCTGCGTTTTGGTGTCATAGGCGCCTCGCAGATTGCTCCCCATCAGATTATAAGGCCGGCAAGATGCCACGAAGATGCAGTCGTCTTGGCCGTCGCGGCTCGAAGCAAGGAGCGCGCTCTGGAATACAGCCGCACTTGGAACATTCCGAAGGTATACGGTGGACCGAACGGGTACCAAGGTGACGTTGCTTCCGCATCTGAGGTAGCGGAATGAGTGCTAACGTCGGCATTCTTCAAAAGAATTATTAGATGACGCAGAAATCGATGCTGTATATATCGGCGTAAGCTTCTACACGTTCTGGCTGCGGACCGGTACTTGACCTCCTCGTATATTTCAGCTTCCAAATTCCTTGCATTACGAATGGACGATGAAGGCGATAGCAGCTGGCAAACACGTGCTTTGCGACAAACCCATCGCTAGCAACGAGACTGAAACACGAAAGGTGTTTGCCTTAGCTGAGGAGAAGAATCTTGTGCTGTTGGAAGCTTGGCAACCTCGGTACATCATGTGACACCAGTATGCAGACGTTGCCTCAACCGTCCCATTAGATTCCATCCAGCGCTTCAGCGAGTAAAAGAGATAATCGACGAAGGTTCTCTCGGAGAGATCGTGAAGATGTATTCCCATTTCGGTCTCTGGGGTAATGTGCTGTTCAAGAAGGATGATATTCGATTTGACTACAAACTTGGCGGTGGCGTACTTATGGACATGGGCCGTATGTCTAGAATCCTTCTCGTTGGTTTCCACTGACAAGGGGATCTTGACAGCATATCCGATCAATTCCATGATGTATCTCGCGTCGTCTAAGCCTACGGTGCAGTCCGCCGAGGCAACCTGCATGTCTGAGAATGTCGACAAGAGGATGGAGGCACAACTGCTCTTTGGCGACTCCTTACCTGCGACGATCATCGTCGACTTTTCGCCGGAAGGCTGGGGTCCATTCAAGCTTTTCCCGCAGTTTGTCAAACTCACATTGAGAGTCGAATGCGAGAACGGTGCTATCGAACTGTGGAACTACCCATTGCCGCATCTGTTTCATTCCATCACTGTCATCCCGAAGAATGGCAAATCCCGGGTGGAGAAGGCGTACAAGCCTAAAGAAGGGAAGGGAGAGGAATGGTGGTCCGCGTAAGTGCACGCTTGTGCCAGTGCCCGCATGAGCTCACGCGTGGTAATCAGGTATCGGTATCAACTAGAGGCATTCGTCGACACAGTACGTGGGCGCTCTCCTCAAGCCTGGAGGACAGCAGAGGATTCGATCAACGCTATGCATGTCATTGACACCATCTATTCGAAGGTATGTGTGAGTCCCGTCATATAACTTCGTTACTCATAACCCTTTCTCCACAGAGCGGCCTCTCATTGCGACTAACTTCGCAGTACCAACCTGAATGATCATGCGTTGATACTCAGCTTTCAAGTTGGGGAATTATCAGGAACAGCGTCAAATAGTGTGCGGTTCCGACCTGCTGCCGTGCGGTGTTGTTTAGAGTTGTAGACATGTTTCCGGCTCATTAGCGCTATATCGCGAGTTTCGTACGTCGCAGTCACTTTCGTCAGCGAGCGAGGAGAAGGTGCTGCATAACCTCTATTTGAAAAGTCTAACTTGCCGCCCATGGGCGCTCGCCGCTTAGGCGAGATTATCTGGCCGGCGCTAAATCTGAGTCTCGCCATCGTTGTCCTCTCCATCACCTTGCATTACGCACTACTGCTGCGTGCATGATTTTGCCCAGTATTTCTCATCCAGGCAAGATAATAGTCAAACATTACAAGCTGTGCGCGCGTTTTTGTCAGGACTCAGCCCTTCGGACTGTACGTTTTCGAGATGTCTGGTGCTACCCAAGACAGAACAAGGCCAAGATGTTTTGAGGCCGTGTTGTCTCCGCGACGTTTACCATGTTGTCTCCGCGATGTTTACCAGAGTTCAATGACAGGGGCAATGCTGCGTCGGCCTCGTAAATGGCTGAAGCTCATGGCACCTTGTATACGTGCCAGTTGCAGCTGCGCTCGGCCCACACTGGGTTTCTCATGCTCGGCGGCATCTTGTTCAGCGGTGGGTCCTTGTGGGTCCACCTCTCCCGGTGCGGATACAAGCCATCCGTTTGTTTCAATCAAAGGAGTGGCATAGCCACCAATTTCCCGGACAAGGAAAGCGAACGTGTTCTGTAAAGCTTATGAAAACATGCTCGCGTCAACACCCGCCGCTTGTTGAGTAGGCAGCGCGGCACTGAACAAGCGGGCTCGTTTCACTGGTCCAATCAGTGGGAAAATGCCCCTTAGCCGGGCGGAATGTGCCGACCTGATGGCATCCCATCCCGTCACGCTGGAGATTTAGACCGTCTCGGCCATTATATTGTTGGACTGGCCGCAGGTCCTCTCCCAACTCTTTCTCGCTCTTGCTCAGAGGCCCTCGCTGATCTGGAAGCGAGATGGGAGTGTCGGTGAGACGCTTGATGAAGGCCGTGGCGTCGGTCTGCAAAGCCACGTCGAGGTTCGCCACGAAGTGCAAGACCAGCCGTCGCCGGCGCGCCCAGTATGATAGCCTGCTATTCGAGGGTGACAGTTTCAAAAACAGGGCAATATCCGAGATCGAGTGTCGCAGAGACAAGTTGAAACCCTCAGCTTTCAACCAGTGGAATACCGTTCTTGACGTGTACGTGTTCATCTTCCTTGCCTGTTATGTGCTGTCTGATGCGACCAAGTCACGAATAGGTTGAATGCAGAAAGGAGAAAGCTGACTGATTTTAGCTCGTATAAGGCGGATTTTGCAGCGGAGAAGAAGGCTTTAAGCGATGCACAGAAGTACAGACTTGATGCTGAGGATTTCTACAACAGGTCTCAGGTACGTTAATTGACCATTTGTTGGCTGGAGTTCAGGCTCATAGCTTTGACAGAATATCGTGGCTACGGGCTCGCCTCAGTCTCCATCCGTCCTGTTGTCTGGTCATTCAACAGTGGAAAATCCACAGCGAGAACGTTCGCCGATTTCGCTTCACCATTGTGTCTGAGCTGATCGATCATACGCCAGTGGTTCTTCGAACCTTGCGTGCCGGCGTCCCATCCGCCACGGATCCTGGTACAGGCGCTTCTCCAGCTCTCAGTGACGAGCAGCAGCGTTGTGCGTTTGAATCTCCATTGCTGAGGTTAACGGCGACTCATCTGGTGCTTTGTCTCACAGCGAAGAGCGCACCGTCTCCCGCGTCCGCCGTTTCGTTCAACAAGAAGGATACACAACCACGATGTAGGTCACATCTAGTTGGATGTCCTCCTCGACTTGATCCTTACAAGTCTCATTTCACAGCAATCAGTGCATCAACTGGCGGCCAGCCCAGTCGCCGACCCACTTTATTCACGGAGAACGCACTGGGCCTTATTTTTTCTCGTCGTCGGGATTCAAACGCACGCTCGCCAACATCGTCTACTGACCGCTCAATGAGTCTCCGTATGTTGCCTAGCTCAACGCAATTCATCATGCTGACCCGTTCACGCCAAATGTAGGATCAGTGTTTAGCAGCATCATGATGGCCGCTTTGCCTAGCCGCACGACTTTACCGGCCAGCATAGCCGAGGATACCAGTATGTCGTCTTCTCTACCACAAATGAGGGTACGCCCTGATGACAGCCAGGCGACGCTGCGGTTGAACGGCCTGAGCAACAACCACTCTGGCCTGATCGATCCCAATTTATTGTCGAAGGTGAGTGCTTGAGTGCTGACATACAATACGCAGCCTCGTTCAGTCTTTTCACAGGAATAGCTTCACAGTACGATCATACCAGCTGAGGTCTTCTCTAGTATTGCTGTCTCCGCTAGCGCGTTTCTCTCGGCATGTCAGTGGACGGTTTACCCAGTTTTTCTGATGGACATATGCATCATGTAATAATTAAGGCGGCTCTGTATCATGCAGGTTCTCTTTTCTCGTGGTTATTGTGATTCTGATGTTGCAGCTATCGGCCTTCATGTGTGTGTCAAAACGCATATGACCTGGCGTTTAGCTGTCAACGGATGTGTGCTAAGGGCTCTCAACAAGGATCAAGGATTTCTGGAAACAGTCTTGGAACGTTATTGTACTTCCCGCGCCGGATTCTAAAACACTAATCACATACGCTTCTACTGATTAGGTTGTCTTCAGACTGGGAAACAAGCATCTGTCGGCTTGTGTTATGGGAAATAAGGTGAAGACAAATTGTGCTCTAGACTTGAAGATGGGACTTCACGTACTAATCAGGAATAATTCCTGACAACGTACATAGTTTATAATCCAATGTACGGATGGCATTGAAGTCTGGGACGTACTACTGCACGCGAAAAGGCTTAGCTGAGAGATCCGAATCGTCAGACGTCAAGCTACTGCCGTTATGGCGAAATCATTCTGCCAGAACAATTGTCAGTGTCTATTCTTTAAACTTCGGTAAATTGCGCACCGAGCAACTGTTTCTCATCGCTAGCATAGACGAACATCCAGTGGTTCATCATAAACCGCGGCTAGCTACTTGATTGATCAAACCGTGATGCTCGCTACGCCGCTCACACTGCTAATCTTAAATCATCTTGGGTGCATCCGGCATCCGAGTGCCTGGTGCACAGATCATACCTGACAACGTTTAACAATGGTTTGCATGCGCCTCCGACTAGTTGTGTGTTCTTGTTGCGCCGAGAGGTCTCGGCATCTGATGCTGTCAAAATTCGAATCTGTACACGCAGAAATGCGAAATCGTGTCGTCAGGGACGAGATCGCGAGTTGGCGGCGTTCTAGTCCATTAAGGCAATTTGCATAGTCGTTCATAGCCTCGCTGCGGCCATAACCACAAGAGCCTTGTTTCATACTATTGTCAACTGCGGCAGGAATAAAGTTCAGTTCTGTGCCGCATCACAACGTTCATCACGCCCATGGCAGGACTCAGTCAAGGCAACCACCTTTCTATCGCGACAACGCAGACAATGACCCCCTTTGTGCAAGATGGGAAGGCGTAAAGCTCCTCGAAGCAAGCCAAAGTATTTAGGATGCTGTCGAGGCATGAGCCACAGTCAGGGGTTGCCTTGGTTCTGTTCTGAAAACTGTAGTCTCTCCAAATACGGGAGCCATGCCTTCTCTTCCGAAGAACGCGGCTGAGATAGCCTCATCCTTGAAGACGCGCGGATCCAAGAAGATCGAATACCAGAGTACGCTGCACCAAGGCGATAGCAATATGCAGAAGGCCATGAACTACATCTCGCAGATTGCGGATGCAATCACTAAGCAGGAAGCGCTCGCGTGGAGTAGTCAGTTTTCGCGGTACGTTCTCTGCAACTGGAATGAGTGTATGGCATCTAATGTTCAGAGCAGGATAAAAGAGGATCGGCCGGCGCTCTCAGATCAGTTTGAAATTGCGTACAAGTCCTGGAAACTTCAGCACGATGCCATTATAAGAGCAGAAGAATACAGGCTCAAGGCTGTTGAACTCGCCCAATCCCTGGAGGTGCGATATGTTCATCCAACGTACTTGAACAAGGCTAAAACAGCTCTTTTTCAGAAACGGTGCACCACGATACTCGCCAGGCCTCCTGTCCAGACCGTACCGAAGAAGCTTGCAAAAGGCAGATTTTCTGGCGATAGGTATGGTTCTGTTGAGAAGTTATGAGACACGCAGCAGGCTGAAGCGGCTCACCTAAAGCGTAGCGGCATCTTCGCACCACGTCCCTTCACCACTAGGAATTCGCTCGATAGTGAATACCGACGGTGTCATTAGTGGTGAGTGTTCGCAGCAATCATCCTTGGATTGATCGACATCTAAGCCTCGACGTCTTTGAAGTACAAACCTATGCTCTTAACCGTAACAGAAGGTCGACCCACACATCTCCAGCCACTGGTTCCCAGCAGACATCAGCTGGTCCGGTTCTCTATGGTCTGTTGTCATTGTGCTTGAACATTGATCGCACCATGCTCAGAGAGTTGCAGATTCGCACATGGGAGGGAACTGGCATGGTGAGCACCCCAACAGGGTCTTCACAGCATCGCCAGAACCGATAATTGACACCTGTGTGTAGACCATCTGATTTGATTATATATGTCGCTCATCTCACTGTCACTTGCCTATCCAGACAATGCAATACTTTGGCACGCTGGATATACATGAATTGATGAAACGGACATGAAAGCGGTTCATCAAGAGACGTACCGGTGAAACAAGGATGACGACACGAGGGTTCTCACGACAGCGACGACATTAACAATAACATATTGGCATTAGATATTACGTTAAGGGTCAAACATAGAGAATATACGATACGTAATATGTGCTATGCTTTTGATAAGAACTACCTATAGCAATGCTTTCCATAAAACTGTCATTTACCCTATGTATGTCGTTTGATAGTTGTACACATATGTATGGACGTAAGAGATAAACAGTGTCCGATGCAGTATCAGAATAATGTTTGTGCATCCCGGTACTTTCGAAAGACGTGACTAAGGTGGAGAAGAACTTGATTCTGGGGCCATCGGACTCGTATTTGCGGATCATACGTCACTTGAACGAGATCACACGAGCTGAAAGCAACCCGGCGCAGTCGCACACACTGGCATACTTGGAGGCGGCGCGGCCGCCGACCTAAGATTCGGCCGGCCCTTCTCGGCCCGCCAAACCTTGACTTGATGTAAAAGTGGCATGCGACTTTTCGAATTCACCCTTCATCCACTGGAAGTCTTCTCCTGAGTCACTCGTACATCCCGGAATTCTTCAGCTTCGATCGTTGAGCGGCATCATGAGACATCTTGGAGCCGTGAAGGGCGAGCCTTTTTGACGGGCGCGGACACCGTTTCAGCCCTGGTTCAATCAGCGGCAGTCATCCTTCCGGGCAGAATTGTAGTGGCGCTGAAGAAAAGGTTTTAATGCTGCTATCGTCGCATACGTGCTTTTGAATTGAGGAACGGGTGGAGCTGCTGGTACGTTTGAGCAACACCCTTAAATAAAGAGAAGCTGATAATGTCGACGAAGGCACGAATAGAGAATATTTCCGTCAGAGTTCAGAACCTTTACGGCTACATGAGCAATCAGCCTCATATATAATATCATGGCCGGTCTTCTGTTGATTTGCACCCTGGTCTGAACGCGAGCTACAAACGTTGAAGGCCGCCGCGAGTGGCAGATCATTGCGTGATAGTGTAGAAATCGGCGAGATGTGGCAAATCAAATTTCGGATGCAATGGACGAACATCTGTAAGTGATGTTACATTCGAGAGCAGCCCTATATAAGTTACGTTTTTCTTGTGAATCTGATGATCACGTAGCTTGGATTGTAATGGTCTTTGTTGCAGTTTCTATATAACAGGTGACTCCCTATGTCCTTCAGGCGATAGCCGAGCTTTCACGTCCCACAACGTGTGTGTCATAACTTCTCGCCCGTGACGTCTCAGACTGAACCGTGGGATCAGAGTCTTTCGTGACGGCACCTTATATGTAAGTACCGTATTGCGCAGCACGCGAACAGCCGCAGTAATAAAACTCTCATGTCAGTTAATCATAGCTGATTGCTCACTTTCTGACAGCCTCACATTTATGTAGATGCACCTGCAAGGAAATTAATAGCCTTGCGGCGGCCAAGCTGATAAACGCCACTTTCATGCGCCTCGATCGGGTCTTACACAATCTAGATTCAAATTAAGCTCCACCAACCCGCGAGCAGATGCAAGTCGCCTCTGGTAGGGAAAGTGACTGGCAGAAGTCATGCTCAAGAAACAACCCGCTCCCAAAGACTTCCTTGAATTTATCGGTCGGAACGCGCTTATCACCTGATTCACTTATAAGAGCAGCTCTCACCATGTTCCGAAGTCTGGAGAAGCCCTCAGCCCGCTTGGCTCACTCGACATATGTGCTACCATCTAGTCACATATTATGAATACCTCTGCGCTCACCAAGTTCCTACAAGACGCCATTATGTGAGGATCTAAACCGCGTTTGTTTAACTCCACGGCTCATCCCCCCAGGGCAGATCGACTGCAATCAACTGACTTGCAGACTGAGTCGATTCCACAATCCCGTTGACCATGACTGCGAAGCCGACTGTACCGCAATGTGAGTTGCAATGTTACCACTGGTGCGGATCTGCAGACGGATAAGCAGCATTTTACCTGACCAACATATCGTGATGGAGAGGAGACCGGAGCAGTGCTTCACTTGCCGCGGGCTGCCTACGCCGCCCGTTCAAGGGCCAGACGTAGCTGGCGGAATGAATGGTCACGGTGAACATGACTCTGAACCTGAATCCAGTTCGGATGAGGAGGAAGACGCACAATAAGCATGGGATATGCTCTGATTGGGACGGCGGCTTGAACTGTATTTACGGCGACATGTCATGGATAGTCGTGTTCCACGGTAATTGTAACGATACTTCTGTATGCAGTGTGTAGGAGGCGTTGCCGGGGGTGGAAATCGACATGCAGGGAAGGACTGATGGCCCGGACAAATGAGCACATGGGGACAAGTGGGTGAACCTTGGCTTAGGACAGCACCCCTATTAGGCCTCGCATCTAGAAACGCTGTATATCCGTGTCATGAGACTATGGTGGAATGCGGAATTACCAGCTGTCAGAATACATGAATGGTGGCATGTTCAAGTCCCAGTCGCGCGCATCAGGTTGCAGACTGTCTTGACGTTTATCTTGGCCTTAATTACCGGACGTCGCGGATGTACGTTCTCGTAAGAGAAAGTCCAAGAACGATCGAGAAGTTGAAAGTGGTTGACAGCACGGGGAAGCGAAAGAAAATCGGTGAACCTTGCGAATGCCATCGGCAGTCATCTGGAAGAAAGCAGCACAACGTAAAGAATGCCTCATGCTCTGTATGAGATAGTAGAAATGACTGATCAGCACGAATAGGCATCTCGAAGCTATTTACGAGCTGCACGGTGCCTAAAAGGCGACTGGATGATCGTGTATAATGGCAGCGAGAAAAGAAGGAGCCAACTGATGTTGAGGGTATAGAAGAACAGGATCTAGGCCGCAAGTAAGAAGCTGTACGAGTGGGGTACAGTGGAGAGGCCTCGATTTCGGAGCAGCCTACCTTTTGCCATTTTCGTCGAGCATCGCCAGTAGCTCCAAAGACCCCTGATCCAAAGAACCGCACTAAAGAGCTAGGCCCACCGTTCGTCACAAGAAGTTTGAAACATGTCAGAATGAAGATGAGCGTGCAGTGCGATCTCTTACGTATTGTGTAACCGAGGTTGGCATCGCCTTGGTCCGTGACCATCTTTATCAATGGCACATCATGCCGACGGCTCGACAAGCGCGCTCTCCCTGAGCCAGAGCATGGGACCATGAGGCTCTTGACTTTGGTAACTCTGAAGTCGGTGCGATGAACTAGCAGAAGCTGTCGATATGAGGGCTAGCTTGCAGCCATTACGATCGCTCTTGGCAGGACGCTGCAGTGAGAGGCTTTAGCTGTACTTCAGCTTGGATGACATCGATCGGCGGGTTGGCCTCCCAAGAAACAAAGGAGAAATGCTAGTCCCAAAGCTGCACTGCGCTGCAGACGACGTAGGCGGAATATGAATCCATTGCGAGTGATTGGAGATGCTGAGCACTGAGTGCGAGTAAAGCCGCTCGACGTTGAGAGTTCTGCGAGGAAGTGAGTGTTCACCTATTTGGCAGGAAAATCACATTTTCTCTTGCGTCTTCTTGATGGTTATATGTCTTGCGAACCTCTTCCTCGGATGTCGCTATGCAGCTATCCCTTTAGGCTAACAAGGTCAGGTCTGCCTGCCCACAAAAGCTACGACAGTGGAGTTCGCTAGATGATGAGGTCTTCACTCACCTAACAGGTTCGAGGATGGGGGAACGTATGTTACATGGTGAGCGTACGTTCATGCACGAGTTCGCAATACGCACCATCAACAGCCAGCATCAAACAGAAAATCCACGTTCGCTATGGCTCGAGTACCGAATAGTTCGTCATCGAAAATTGCTGATACTATGAAACAGTCCGCGTACGCTATGTACTACATGGTCCGTTGACTCTTGCGTCATACGAGTCCTCGGAGTGGAAGCCTAGACGACATTGTACGTTGCCAGAATCAAAACCGTGAGCAGTGACGGCATTGATGAGCTACAGGCCGGTGTGATTGCACACGAGTCTAAGCTGTCGGTTGGCTCACGTACAACGATGTCAGGTCGCCTACATGTATTATCTTCTGCCCAGCCTGCCATAGAGCAATAGACAGTGTCGTGTCCTCGGCCTGGAGAGCTCCATGCAGGCAGTCTTCCGATGTCAGCAATCGTAATATGGGAGGTCTAGGTGAGTTTCAACGCTCTCGCTTCTGATACTTTTATATCGGTCTCCGATGTCGACCATCGCTATGCATAATGACTTCGCTGCGGTGTTCGGTCAAGAACGAGTCGCAAGTGAACGTCAAATCCTGCCACAAACGTGGTTATTCGATGCCATCGGCTCCGAGGGTGATATCGGATCATTTCACGGTCGAGATGGAACATCAAATCTACAATGAGATGTTTAGCAATGTGCAGGCTCGTCTTCTTCAAATTGGGCTGTGGTATGAAATTCCACGCTTGGCACGGCCCCCTCGAAGAGTCGTTCTCGGAAAATCCTATTCGTTCGTGTGCCACGCTTGAACTGAAATTCCGGCAGGCTATATGTCGATCCGGATTTGGATGAGACGCCTGGAAGGCGGTACCGAACGTTGAGTGAGATGGTTCCTCACCGTCACGGGTAGCTGCCAAAGGAGCCATTACTCTGCATTTTAAATCTAGCTTACCCGTAAAGGGCTCCCTGCGGCCCGACGTTCTTTCAGCCGTCATCTTGCAGCCAGCATGCACAGTTGTTCTGACAAACTTCAAACATCCACAGTTTCTGATCTTTTCGAAAGTCGCCCAGCTCTGCCCGGGGTATGTGGTGATCCAATCAAATCCCAAGAAGCAAACGAAAGCTCGGGCCGAAGGCTCCTCTAGATTTACCGTCAGGGTTCAACCTAAGAAGTGCCGCGGATATCACGATTCCCGTATCCTCACGTTTTCTGCCGCTGCCCGGGTATATGGCTAATGATGGGATACAGCCCTCATGGGTCCATTCGGTGAGGCAGACTCGCGGCGTGGAGATCGGCGGACTAGAACGAAAGAGACAGCACTCCGTACACGATCTCTGGTGTTTCCGAAAGCACAAGACTGCATTGGAATGTATTCGACCCTGCCCGTATGCCATGAACCCCGGTATCACCCCATTTCCAAATGTCGGTCACGATGTCTCTGCATGATTTCGCGCTAATCAAGCAGTATGAAAGGGGAAGCGACATATAAATAGCGGACATTGCCATTTCCATAACATGAAACAAGAGTATATCGTGCAGATAAGGCTAGCGACGGAAGAGTCTGCGACACCACGACGTGAACGCATCAGCTCGATCGCAGGTCCATGTCCATACTTCCTCGATGATTCCCTCAAACTCTTGCTCGCTCCACGCAGATTGCACGTGATGATGTTCAGCGAGAGTAAACCGAAGCACATCTTTGACGGTGACAAGTCCAACGAGCATGCCTCTGTCTTCTACCAGGATGACTCGAGGGCTGCAAGGTATGAGCAATATTTCAAGAGGAAGGTTCATGAATAACTTACCCCATTCGCTTGAATAGCTGCATAACGATCTCTAGTGGAAGTTGAGGAGAGACCGTAAGAGGGGTCTGCTAAGCGCTCAGCAAACAAATCAGGCACTATAACTAATAATCGTACCTGGTTCACCCATGGCCAGAATTTAAGGACCTCCGGTGTCGCAGTAGTCTCAATGATCTCCATACATATGTCCTCGTCAATCCCTACTGCAGGTCCAGAGGCCATGTTGGGAAGGTCGGCATGGGCCTCAACCTGCCTATGGTCTTCCCTATCAGATGCGAAAGAACATGGCGTTTCCAGTGCGATATTTCGCACTCTGCGCGATCTCTCTGCACATGTGATCACTGTCAGTTAAAGGGAACACTATAACATCGACAAACGTACCCAGCACGTATCGCAGTTCGGAACGTTCTATGTAGCCAACGAGAGTCCGACTAGCATCATCTGAGATAATAGGGAATCCTTTTACGTCTGTGCTTCTCAGGCGCTCCTCTGCAATGGTCAACACTGTGATGCTCATCCATCGAGTCGCACAGATGCTTACCAATATCGCGCACAGTTAGCCCTGATGCAGATAGCGTATGTAGGTCACTTCTCATTACCTTCGACACTGGGCACGAAAGTGAGAATGACTGACTCTAGCTAGTCGGGAACGTCTGGACTGACCTGGTACATTATAAGCTTCATCATCCTTCTCTAAAAACGGGTAGCCATTGAAGCGAATCATTTCGTCCGCGATGCCGGTCGTCCCGAGAAAATCTCCGACGGCTTTCGTGACCAAGAGGACGATCTACGTACGGGTAAGTACACGTTCTCAGCAAACGGTCAAGGCAGACAGCTACCATAGTAGGCAAGATATACGTCAAAGCTCCTGTTAGCTCAAACATGATCACGACAACAGTTATCGTCAGCCTCATGACTCCACTGTCGATACGTTGTCAGTTAGAAAGAATGCCCAAATCACAAGAATTTACGTACCTGAGTGCCGCCGCAGCACCAAGGAAGGCATATGTTCCGGGAGTGATGCATTGCACATCAAGTTGGCATACGGCGAACATGCTCGACTGTGGATTTGCACTACCTTGCCCGTCCGTAAAGCTGTACTCTACGACGCAATCTTATGTACGCACCGATATAGAGCCTTCACGATGATACCAAGCATGCGTCCAAATGTGGCACCGATCGCCATGGAAGGCACGAAGATGCCCGCAGGGACTTTGCAGCCATACGAGACGGTGACAAGACCTATCCGCAATACAGTTGCGAGGAAGAGAGAATTGGCCATGGGCCATTGTACCGAAGTCCTGGGCATACAACTTTGACCCATAGTGTCCCGAGACCAATAAGACAGTACTCACTGGCATATGTTGTCGTAATCGCCTCCACCCTCGCACTCCCGGAAGAGGATCGACATACTCTCTGTCATGTCAATTCGGATGAACCGGTTGAAATAGCCGACCATAGCAGTGATAGTGGCTAAGGTGACTGCTTCGGCCACAGGATAGTTGGCAAGGTGCTTCCGCCGGAAAGCTGCCACTTGTAGGTTGAACTTCACCATGAATGCACCGTACAAGCCCTGGAGATTCATGTTAGATGGCGCAAGGACATTTTATCAACACCGTACATACCCCAAAGACGCCGATGATCACAAAGAATATGATCTCGAAGAAGTGCCAGTCGCGGTCATAGGTTACTTGAAACAATACTAGCTTCCCGCTCCGAAACGGATTCATAGCCTACAATATGTGGCCTGTTCAATGTGGATGCGAGGGCGCGATGAATAAGCTTACAGACAGCGTCACGGTCGCCATCAGAGCACAGAAAAAACTTCTCCACATGGTCTTGATGCTGAAGATGCTACTCATTTCCTACACAATAAAGTCAGAAATAAATCATGTTGCTAGCTAGCCTTACGGACCTCGATGGAGAACAAGACACCACCTATAGGTGAACCGAAAGCAACAGCGACTCCGGCTGCACTCGAGGCAGTCAAGATTTCCCTCATCTTGCCTACGCCTATGTAAGCGAAGGCTTTTCGTTAAGCATATACTCGCGTTCGCTCACCTTGGTTGCGTGAATACCTGCTGAAGAGGCCCGCGACGAGATTGCCTATACAGCATGCCATGTGCACCGAAGGGCCTTCTTTGCCTACTGACAATCCGGACGCAATTACTAGAGGCTAAGTCCCGTTAGAGTAGGGAGAATCATACGAACGTGGACACGCACAAGCGTCATGCTCTTGATGAAGAATGTTGAAAAGCCAAGGTACCCTTTCATAATGAAGCCACCAATGATGCACTTGATCTCCGAGATACCTGAGCCCGCTGCATATCTGGCTATGGCTCTCACTAGATGTGCAGCTGTGAAAGAAAACGTGCACTTGAGACGTGGGATAAAGGGAGGTCTTGCGAGCCAATTGCATGTGTACATACAGCAAATAGCACGTAAACAGTCCATCTCACAGGTAAGACTGCACCCCATGAATGCCACGAATCGCATGCCTCGTCACCGCCTTCGATCTCCCAGCAACAGAACTGACGGTTTAGCCACCATGCATCCGAGCAATAGCCCATTTTCAAGTCAGACAGCCAAGCAGTAACAATCGAGATGAGAGCAGCGTTGATCCCAATACACATGCCTATGCAGAAACGACATAGGTCGCGGAATGAAAGTCCAAAGGATTATAGCACTCACCAACCAGACTGACAACAAACCAACTCTGTCCTGCATCCACGATGCGCCATAGTCGAGACCACAGCCAGGCAATAATGGTTTCTTTGCGTGATCTGTAACCGAGATAGACCGACTGCAGCTTCTGGTTGGCCCTTAGGCGTCGATTCCGTTCTATAATGGCATCCTGGATCCAATCTAGCAGCCTAAGTCAAGAGAACGTTTCACTCATAACTGAGGTTGCCATCTTACCGATGGTGGTGAAGTCCTCATAGCTCCTGGGTGCGGAGTATAAGTAACAAGGTAATAGAGTACCATCCTAATGCTCACCTTATCTGCTCGAAGTATTCGTCGTCCTCATCTGGCAATGCATTTGTGCTATGGCTGAACTCCGCGGAGGCCCGTTCACGGGACATGTGGGGGCATCAACCTCGGATGAAGTCCCGCGTTCCTGTACACTCAGGTTTTTGTTTACGTTCCGTAAGCGTTTATCTCGGTCAGGTATACAGTCCGAGCAGGAAGTAACTGGCAACAAATGCTTGAGGTAGAGATGTTGAACAGGCTGGCGTGGACGCGTCGCATCACTAGCGCCAGATGCACCCAGATCTTTAGATTTGGTTTCAGTTTTTGACTAACAAACTAAAATTGAGTGCGCAAATTGCAAGAGAACTATAATGTAAGGTAGGGGAATGATGAATCTACACGGCGTAACAGTAGCTGTCATTACTTGAATAGACCGCCCGCACGGCAAGGGTACAGAAATGTTCAATCCTAAAACATAGGAGAATAGGTCCATCAACAGTGTCCGGACCGAGCAGAGCGATAGAGCAATATGACCAAGGACGTCGAAGATAGTTTATCTGCCATCATTTTGCTCGTCTCTGAAAAAGCCAATTGAGTGACAATGAGACACCTAAACACCGATTCTTACCTCCGACGACTGTTCTGGACACGAATGAACAACCAGTCAACAGCTGCGCGTACACCGGTGCTGCAGTGAAGACATCAACAAAATTCGCATTCAAGGATACGCTAACATACCCCTCTAGAGCTGAAATGCCCATGACATCCAGACTAGCGATGCGGTCCCTGCGTTGTTCGAGTTCCACCTCTTCTCCATATCGCCGCCGGGCTGCGTCCTGCTTGCTCCTATACCACTCCTCGTAGTTGGTACGTATCTCTTCTACAGACATGCTCTGCGGACTATCTTGTTTGTTGGCAAGTAGTAGCAGCGGGACACCGAGAATCTGCGGTGCTGACAGGACAGAATCTAGTCCCTTTCCGTGTCATTGGCACATCGTACTTGCTCGGACTTGAATGCATGCACGCACCGAAGACCTCCCATCCTTCACCCAGCCGTTCCCGGTCTTGCGCATCAATCACGAAGACGACGGCATGACAGTCATCGTAGTATCTATGCCAGATCGAGCGAATGCCTCTCTGGCCACCGAGGTCCCAGAATTGGAGAATTGTTGATGGCAAACTGATCTTTCCCACTGAGGGAACTGTTCAGCAAACATAGGCGACATGCCGGTGATGATCAGCGCGTACTGTTCTGCCCCACGGTAGGAGCTATCTTGTCGGGCGCGAGACCAGGAGTGTCATTATAAAGAGTCTTAATCTTCTCCAGCAACGTCTGAGTGGGGAAGAGGGTGTTAAGAAGCCAGCAATTGCATGAAACCGGGAGACTCGCACCGTCTTGCCAGCACCGTCAAGTCCAAGGATGATCACCGAGAACTCTTCCTTCCTGGATGAATCGGTTCAAGTTCTTCATCGCTAGACTTAGCCAGACAGACCTAATTAGAAACTCGTATAGTCCCTTGAGCAAATGGTACATGATAGCATAGCGAAGTCGTCAAGTATAGGTCAAACGACAAACACGCTCGCTATTGATGGCCTTCGCGAACTGCCGAGCGCGCGGAGCCGCCTATGTACGGCGAGCACCTAGCTTGGACCTGCCCTGCACCATGGGGCTTTACACTTCATACTACACGTATGGTCCACCGACCTTTCTCGTGGTGGTGGTCGCGCTATACCTCCTATTCACCGGTGAGGTTCAGTGCGTCAGCGTATAAGGCCGCGTCTCATGTGCACCGCGCGACTCGCTCAGGTTCCGGTGAGGCATTCAATGTCGGCCGCTTCCTGGAGGAGACAAGCCCATATGCCTGGGCATCGACAGGCATCGGCCTGTGCATTGGACTGAGTGTCCTTGGTGCGGGGTGGTAAGTCGCAGCTGCATCTCAAAAGCCACATTCAATGACGTTGTACGACGCCCTGACTTGCAGGGGCATATTCGTAACTGGAGCGTCGATTCTTGGTGGTGGTGTGAGGGCGCCGCGAATACGGACTAAGAACTTGATTAGGTATGTCTGCTTCCCCTCTTGCCAGACCGTCCGGAGGTGGCTGAGCATCCTCTTGCAGTATCATCTTCTGTGAAGTCGTCGCCATATACGGCGTGGTAGGTCTGCACTTGCGGATTGGATCTGCTTTCCTCACTTCCTAGTAGATCATCGGCATCGTCTACTCCGCCAAAATTACGAGCGTGCCTGAGTCGGATTTGTACACTCGGGAGAACTACTTCACAGGTAACAGGATGTCTGTAACCGCACTCCCTGCAGAGCGCTCACGCTCATCCACGAAGGTTACGCTCTCTTCTGGGGAGGCCTCACAGTAGGCGCATGCAACCTCCTTTGCGGCGTCTGCGTCGGAATTACAGGCTCAACCGCCGCGCTGGCCGATGCAGCTGACCCAGACTTGTTCGTGAAGATTCTCATCGTGGAGGTGTTCGGCAGTATCTTGGGTCTATTCGGACTGATTGGTACGTTTCAATCTTTCTCTTTCGTAAGATCATCAGGAATCTGATTAGATGATGATGGGATGCTAGTGGGTTTGCTCATGGTTGGCCAGACAGGAGAGTTTGCGGCTGCTTCCCCCCTTGCCGCGTCTGCACGCGCAGTTGCATCACCATATGTGCATTGACCAAGGCCGGAATTATGTGAGAGATTATCACACATCTGCCGCTGGTCGCGAAGATTCTCTTTGTCATCATAAATGCCATTCTTCTATTGCCCTCGGCGTTCTAGTAATGTAACGGACCCTGACCCAGTGCCGCGATCGTATAGCTATAGCACGGATGATATATTCAACCTATTGACAAGACCGCAGAAGGTGATAGGGATACAGTAGCATGTAGAGAAGAGAGTCTATCGATACAGTAGTAGTCGGAAATGACGGCGCTTGTTGGTTATGAGCGCTGATAACAGAACTAGGGTACGGATGCCCCTCAAAGAGATAAGCTGCATATCACAAGATATCATATATAATTGAATGAAAGGTCAACAGTGTTAGTTCGTGAATGCCCGTACGGCTGAACAACAACAGATGCGACCTCCACGGTGCAATCGTCATTCAAAAGGTCATGATCATCATCATCGTCATATCCATCATCGCTAAGAGGCGTAACAGATGAGCTCAATTCACTCGTGAAGGAGCTCAGCTGGGCTAAGGCCTCCTTGGTGAGCATGGGCCGCGTGCGCGCTCGGCGCGAGGTAAGGAGCGGCTGGGAGATCGACCGACGCAAGTCGGGGATGGGACGGAAAGGCAAGGTCGTAGGATTGGCAGGCATGCCTCGGGCGCCAGCCGAGACCATCCGGACAACGCTACGTTCGGGCAACGGAGATGGGACGTATGGATCTACCATGATAGCAGGAGACCGTTGACCGACTGAGACGGAAGACAGCGTCGACCCGGCCGCCGGAACTGAGCAGCAGGAAATCAGCTTCTCATCAAACAATGATTGAAGATGTAACACTTACCCTGAAGAGGCGTATCAAGGCCCCTTAGCGCTTCATCGAGCGTTTTGAGGAAGTTCGGAGATGACGAGAGGTCCTGCGAAGGCACCGAAGACTGAGGCGAGGAACGAGGGGTGGCCGGTCCCAACGACAATCCGGACACTTCCGAGTAGCCTGATTGCACGGAATGACGGTCATGGGAACCGAGATGAACAGGTGGGAGCTGCAACGACAGAGGATAACGATAGCAAGTTGGGCACTGAACAGAAGTTCGGAAGCACAGATTGCGACCGTCTAGGACTTGATGTCCACGAGGTGCAGCAGTACGCACAGCTCCTTCAGCTGAAAGAGGTACATCGGTCAGATCGGCTTCACGTGGTGAGGAGGAGCGTACATTGATAGTAACCAGAGAAGTCGTTTTCAACCGTAAGGGGGTCCCACGGGCAGTAGAGCGGCGGCTCGTCGAAGTAGTCGGTAATAGCCGACTGCGGCATCTCTGGCCCGGACAGCCTCTCCTGGCATGCGTACATAGACGACAATTCTGAATCCGTCGGAGAATTGCAAAGTTCAGGAACCGCGTGGTCAATGCTGCCGCTTTGACTCCGCCCCTGGCATGGAGACTCGATGTGCTCCCTTTCAATGTCAACTGTCAAGCAAGCGAATTTGAGCATGCGTGAACTATCCTCGCAGATATCCGTAAACCGCGCTCACCGGCATGACCAATACGAGGAGAAGTCGTACCTGGGACACGGGATTCCTGATCCAAATGCTCGGATTGAGTTTGAACTGCCTCGAGGCTGGTCTGAGACCGCCGAACAACCTCCTAGAGAGACCATGATGAACTTCAGCTTGAGACATGGAATGGCTCTCGGGGTGCAACTCACCCTAACCTCCGTGTAGAGAGACTTTGCACGGGATTTGTAGTGGGAAGCTCTCGATACAATATCGAAGCTCAGTCTCTCGGGAGACTGCGCAAAGTCTGACAATTCCTCCCTCTCCACGACGAGCCTTTCGGATGTGAAGTGTTCAGAAGCGCAAGCTAAGCGATGAGCGCAGGCGACTTACCCGTCGTGCATCGTCTGCAAGTGCCACATATCCGCGCCAGAGAGCACCTCTTGCGAGCGACGGAGATGCATGGTAGCAGCCGCTCTATATTCGTCGCCTCGACTCAGCGACTCCTGGAATGTTGCTTTCCAGAATTGTCGCAGCTC
This sequence comes from Laetiporus sulphureus 93-53, assembly GCF_001632365.1. Classification (NCBI taxonomy): domain Eukaryota; kingdom Fungi; phylum Basidiomycota; class Agaricomycetes; order Polyporales; family Laetiporaceae; genus Laetiporus; species Laetiporus sulphureus. The sequence goes on along the minus strand of NW_024468513.1, from coordinate 741,038 downwards.
ATCGAGGCGCGCCTCAAGAGGTGATTCGGTGGACGAGGAGGAACGACGACGACGAAGGAAGGTTGACAAGTACTTCTTCAGAGCCATGTCTGGTGAAGGAGTCTAAGAAACGAGCGAGCCGGGAGAGCGCTCCCTTATAGATGTGTGATTGGACATCATGATGTCTCGGGATGCTTCTTATAGAGCACGACTTCCAACTGAGCTGGTGGCTCAGCACTAGGACGCCACTTCACCGACGGTCGACATGCTGGAGCACATAGATACCGGCAATCGAAAGTACAATAGCAGAGGCATGCAGACCGCTGGCATCGGTATCTCGGGTGACCAGATGTAGGTGATTGTGGGTCCTCGCCCTCGACCATACCGATGGGGACGCGTTCTGCTTCCGCGTTCCCGGATAAACCATTTGCGTGTGCGCTATGTCTGGAAGAGACACAGCTGGGCAAACCACGGGACGGTCCCGAGAGAGGACAAGGATAAGCAGAAAAGGTAACCTCAATCAATTCCTCGGCTGCCGTTTCAGGCTAGCTGAGAAACGCCACGTGGCCCCGCTACCGGAGCAGCATCCGACGCATGTCTGTGCATCGACGGCTTTTTGCAGAGTCGTCTAGGTTTCAGAGTGCATGTTGTCTAGCTGCCCGCTCTCTCGACTTAGGTTGCGCGCGAGCCGGACTGCAGTGGCCGAAAGTTTCATGCGCACAATGGGCGGGTGAGACATTTGCGGAGAGTGCCGGTGCCGCTGCGCGCAGTGTGATCAGTCGCGCAGTGCACCGCAAACGAGTCAACGACCGACTCTAGCATCCCTCAGTCACCTATACCGACCGCCTCGTGTCCACTTTGATTGTTACTGCTACCGCTGCTGCTGCTATGTCTACAAGCGACGACCCGTCAAACCAGGCGCACCTGCAGGAGGGTGGTGCAGTGCACCATGAGGCACACGGTATGCCGTGCACCAATCGCACTTTGCGGTCATGCACTAATCTACCGCCCATCACGTCGTAGAGGAGTTGCACAACGTCGGAAATGAAGGAACAGACGCACTCGATCTGAGTGCTCCCGGACAAGACGAGGAAACCCCTTCTCTGCCTCCGCGACCTGAATCTGAAACTGCATCCATCCCACCGAATATGCATGAACGCGTCTCTGCGCCAGCACTGCAGGAGGAGAACGAATCCCCGGAGGTTGCTGCATTGCGCGCCATGTTTCCTGACTTTGACGCAGCTGTCCTGTATGTCGTGCCTCCGATTTCTTGCAACGCGGTAGCATACTCGATCTAGTCATTGCTGACTTCCCCGCTTCATACTTCCAGGCAGTCCGTTCTCGAGTCCGTGGGCGGTGACCAGGAACGCGCGATCGATGTCTTGTTAGGCATGAGCGACCCGGATTACGTCTCGACTGCAGCCCCCGCCCCCGTATGTCCCGCCTTGTTTCAGCGCGCCACATGCCCGAGGTACTAATCGTTGCCTTGGGCATCCGCAGGTGCACCACGACTTGGCGCTAGATGAGCAGCTCGCCCGCCAATTGGCGTTGGAGGACCAGCAACAGGCACCGCGTGCCAGGGGACAGTCGTGGCCTCACCGAGGAGACCTCCCATATCAGCCTAGACAGGGCACTCCGTCTCACCCGCAACAACAGCTGAATGCCACTGGAACTGAACATGGAGACTTTCAGGAACTGCAGGCGACGCTCGGTCGGATGGCGGAAAGTGAGTGTTCTCCCGTTAGCTTACGTAGAGCGGGCACTCGGCACACGGCAGGCATGCCCTTCCATTTAACTATCCCGGTCTTCGCGTCTTCCTATTCGCAGAAGCATGCTAGTCGCTGACTTCTCTGTCATACGTGATCTTAGGTGGGAAACGCACGTTCAGTTCGATTGTCTCGAAGGCAAAGGCGAAGATCAACGAATATAACCAACAGCAGAATCAGCAACGGTGAGTTGTTACGTATCTACGTGGAGACCAGAAATCGCTGATCATCACTAAACCTAATTCGACCTTTTGGATTCATCCCCTCCTACGATTAGTTCTGGACAGCCCTCCACTTCACCTCAGAACCCGCAATGGGGTGCAACATCTCCCGCACCGCTCGATCGGCACACAGCGACCGAGGCCTATAATCAGGATTACTATGCTAAGGCACGCGAGGATTCTCGCACGCCACCGCCAATATCATTGCGCGACAACAGCAGCTACGGGCTGACGCGGGATTATGTCAAGGGCTACGATGCAGCCTCGAGTGAGTCGATGGATCATGCGCTCACGACGCAAGTCGCTGAGGCAATGCGCCGTAGGTGAACCGATTGCGCCCACATCGACACCTCCTCCCGCAGCCGCGGGCGCTCGCCCATCGAGCCCTCCCGCTGCTGTCAACCGGCCGTCCATCTCATCTCAGCCTCCGTCGGGCGAGACGCCGCGCCCGCCGTCCACATCAAGTGCAAGTCCTATCAATGCGGGTACGTGTTTCGATACTATTCCGAGGTTCTCTACTATCATTCGGCCGCATGCTCATGTTCTTTCGGTCGCTTGATAGCGAAATTGGGCTTGCTTCCCAAGCGACCCGTTTCTCTCCTGACCCCGCAGCAGCCTACGATACCGCGGCGTCAAGATAGCGAGGATGAGCTGGAGTTTGTGGAGAACCCGTTTGAAGAGGGGTCGCGGCATTAGCAAATGTCGCAGATCAGAGGACGAGGGCAGCCACGGAGGATTGTATGTGTGTAAGGTTATATATTTCCAGTGTACTTGAGAACTACTGAATACAGATGTATTGTTGTCGCCGTGTTCGCCCCTTCGCATGGTTATGAAGGTCCCTACGACATAAGCGCTTGACTCTTGAAAGTTGGTGGTAATGAGTTCTCTTCTGGTATCAGCTAGGGATATGTAATGACATCGAAAAGCGACTGAGCAACATGAATGTGATCCCATAGCCTTCGCATGACCCACCATAGACAGACAACACAGAGTGTAATCCAATATTCTCCATCCCGCATCATTCCTCCTCGCCATTCACCTGCATAACAAAAGCATCAGTACATACACATGTTGACGCTATTTGATAGCATGCGTACCAGTCTCACAGAGTCCATTTGCAGATCTTGCAGTATCGTTGATGAGCAGGTGAAGGATACCAAGTTCCTCTCGAACCACTCCCTCAGCGACTGTGTCATATCCCCAGAGATCCGTATATGCACTTCTCGAAGTGTGGCACCAAATGTATCAATATTACCATGTTTCCTCCGAGCTCTCATCCACGAACGTGTCTTGACGAAATTGCACAAAGCTTCTATTGAGGCATTGTCGATGGGATACTGTCCCAGGTGGAGCGAAGAGTGAATCTCCAGTCGATATAATGAAGGATAGAGATATGTGCCATTCTGCTTTTGCCTCAAAATTCGCATCAAGTACATGAGGTTCCAATCTCCGCCGATTTCGAACTCTATAACTGGTGCGTATCTTGACAATTCGGCATACCCGATAATTGGCTCGATTTGATAGCGTATGTCGAAGTACATCGTGCGCAACGATGGGAACCGCACATTGAATGTGCCAATGCCCCGCGTCCCCACCTTGGAACAAGATGAAATTGCGATAGTCATCAAACTTGGAGCCCGAAATATGGCCAGCCATTCAGTGATCGCTGACTTCCCGGATGATGTGATGGTGAACTCTCTGAGGGATGACAAACAAATCGGGGAGCTGGGATCAAACTGCGTCGTGGGAGAGTCTCCGCCACCATCGCTGACGAGCTGGAGAACTTGCAGCTTGGGTAGGTGTGCCAGTGCTCTCAATATCTCGACGCGGCTTTCCCTTCGATGATGTGGGGAATCGAGAAGGAGGGATTCGAGTGAAAGGAATGAATGGCTTAAATCCGTCGGCGTGAAGATCCTGTTGACGTAGCGACCAAGGGTCAAGTCGTGCACTCTTGGCGCCACAAAATTGTGAACACTGATCGAAATCTCGTGGTCTCCTCCGGTAATCCCATCACTTTGGAAGTTGCACTGAAGAAAGCGTAGGTAAGGCAAGGTTCCCTGTAATTTCAGATCCATGCCTTCCGACCTGTGAGGATCGTAGAAGTAGTCGAGATCGAAAGATCTCCACCGCTCTTGATGCTCCCACACCAATTCGATAACTTTACACCAGTATGCATGACCGGGCCTTCTTGAGTGTCCATCTATCCGCAAATAGATGTCAATAGGCTGTCGACGTGATAGAGCGAGAACTGTTGATATTGCTGAGAGTGGCGGTAGGTATTGATTGAGAAACAATTTTATCTCCGTCCACAGTTCCGCGGTATCTAGCGCAATAGCTCGCCAAGTGTGACACACCATTGTGAGATTAGTTGCTCGAAGCAGGCTCTGAGCATTTCCAGGGATGTCCACATATTCGGAGAATACGAGTCGGAGGACGTCGGCAGGGATGTGGCGGATGGATACAGCGTCCTGGTCGGATGCTTGAAGCGAATGCTCTAACTTCTCCATTAAGTGTCTCGACCGTTTCAGCTCAGTGACTTTCGAAGGCTGATATTTTTTGATCTCGCGATGCTATAAATAACATATATGTGGCGAGTCAATGTGGCCCGCATAAGGTGCTCACCGTCAGGTTGGTCGATTGTGCCAGGGGTAGCGCGCTCTCCGAGGGAACGAGTGCAATGCTGATGTCGGTCGAGGAGAATAGGCGTGACGTGGAGGCACAAGCAGTGCTGAGAGGCGGTCCTCCTATCTCGATTAACGCTCAACGCTCAATAGTACGTGAGCCTGCAGCTGAGATGGTCTACGCCGTACGCCGCATCAACGCTGCGAAAGTCGAAGAGAACCAAATTCATGATCAATTATAATCGTTAAGCAAGCGCCTACTAAGCACCTCGCCAGTGTCACGCATTCGCTCCGCCATATCGCCATCGGTCGAAGCAATGCAATACTTACTCTAGCCGACTTCTGGATGACCCTGCCGGCCACTCGAAAAGCGTTGATGCGAGCAGCGCCAAGATGCCAAGGTGAAGACGAGCGGAAAAACACGTCATCGTGCAAATTCCCATCCCTGCACGATATCACGGAGCAAGCAGCCTTGCTCTGTCCAGGAAGCTCCCTTCTCAACCACGATCGTACAGACGTTCACTGTCTGACGTCTATCCAGCGACAACGTCCGCAACTCAGTGACTTCGCTCTGTTATTATAACGAAGGTGATGACGAGGCTGCCAAATCACGTTCTTGTAAGCTGACCGTGCTCTCAGGAGTGACTTCCGCCGGACTTCTGTTTTGGACAACGAAACGAACTTGGAGCAAGTGCTACGCAGTATCCAGTAACGGTGAATATGGAGGACAGGTCAGTCTGCAACTACTTAGCATTCGAGGCATAGTTAGTGCACTGATCACATGCTACGCTTGACATATCCACCTCTTGCAGCCATGCACAAGCGTCAGGCTGTGATGGGTCTCTGCGCTCAACGAAAATGATATCCCTCGAAACGCCCGTTCATCGCTTGCCGCCGGAGATAACGACAAATATTTTCTGCCTAGTCAGAGGCAACCCGGTTCTCCAACAGCGGTCCGAATCCGTATTCTCAGTCATCTGCCTGACGCACGTATGCGTTCAATGGCGGTCAATTGCACTTTTGACCCCAACCTTATGGACTGTCGTGAACATCGATCGATGGGATAGAGCCTTGCTGAGCTGGCTGCCGGCGTTCTTGGCGCGTTCAAGCATAGCGCCCCTTGACGTCCAAATCAACTGCTCACCGGTCAAGTCCAAACATATCCTACTGCGCGCGATCGATCTGCTCGTTCCAGAGACAAGTCGCATCACACATCTACGTCTGAGTGGATGGAGTATGATTCGAGGCTCAGCTCACAGCAAGAGATTTATGATGGTCAGCGGGGAGCTCTGGTCTGGTTTGAGAAAGTTTTCCGAACTACAAGAACTTGATCTTGGTGAATGGAGAGACTTCCCCGTGTTTCCTCGACGCTTTCCTCTGTTGCATGTCCTCCACACAGAGTGGAACAATCTTCGCTGGACTTCTGCGCTCCTACACTTGTCACATCTTTCGCTTGGGCCAGGGGAGGTGTACATATATCCCATCAGAGATCTACTCGCGAAACTGGAATGCTGCCACAATTTGGAGTCGTTGCACATACCGAGGCTAAGTTGCAATGACAGGATGGGAGATCCTGAACCTATTCATGTCCTACAGCTCAACAACTTGCACACGTTGGCCCTCCATGGATGTTGTACCCCTGTCGTCGTTGATTTCATCGTCCAGCTGTCTCTTCCATGACTCAGACATTGTGAAATATACACTGATCTTAACGTGTGCTTCATCATCGCTACGCGTCCCAGGGCCTGCTATGACATCCTGTACCACCTGAAGTCAAGTTGCATCAATGTTCAAAGCCTCGATTTGATTTTCCACCCCCTTTCTTGGCATCTGAAGGCATACAACCATCAAAATGACCCACGTACCACATCCCAGCACCCCGTGATAGATATTGATCTGTCATGTATGACGGATCGATGGTCATGTTCTACCGTTTGGATGGCTTGCGTGGAAGTGTTCTACAAGTCACCTATCCGAGAACTTCACCTTTCTTGCAGCCCAGAAGGTTTCACCAACGATGACTGGAGGATCGCATTTACTCGATTACCAGAGCTACAGCGCGTCCACGTCAGTTACATCACTGAAGAAGTCCTCTTCATTCTCGGTACCGCTCTTACGGCCGATCTAGGAAATATTCCTTGGCCAGCGCTCAAGACCTTATCCCTTGACATTCGTGATGGCGACCTCGACGTAAAGATCACAGTGTCCGATCTCCTGCAGTTTCTGGAGGCGCGCGCTGCGGTCGGTTGTCCTTTACAGATGCTTGTTTTGTGGTTTGACATGCGGTCCGCGAAGCATGGAAGAGAATGGGTAGAAGAATTGCGGAACGTTTTGGGGAATCATCCTGATCGAAAGACTGTGATACGTCTTCTGTAGCGACGGTGTGGTCTCGATACCAGTGTGTCTGAAATATCCTTCATTCACTGTACGCATGTCGTTCAATGCGAATGTGATCGCTCAGCTTACGGTCAGACGTACTTCAAACAAGTGTGGATTGACCCTTGTTCCTGCGGGTAGAGTGCAGGATAGTTTTTAGCGACGAATGTATTGAATATCATAGTAAAATACATGGACTTCAACTGGAAAGAGCTACGACGTGCATATCGAGAGAGTACCAGTTCGGCACGCCAACTGGATGTTGTGCCGCAGCATCTCGCGGTGCGCAATGCGAAGAGCTTCAAGACTCCTAAAGGTTGACCTGTGGAGCGCTTCCAATTTCGACCACTGGAAGTTATATACACTGTAGGCGACGACTTTTAAATTAATAGCGCAACGAGAGGACCGTTATTCATTGAGTGGAGGGATTTGGAGATGTACAAGTCAGCAGATGCAGTAATAAGCTAGCTCACTTTCGATGCATTCTGAGACCAGTTCCGAGTCGCCTTGCAGACACAGACACTGTCCTACTACTATCAGAATTCAGTCATATATTTCGCACTTTATGACTGAGTTCATAATGCCTTGAGCCGTGGCTCTTGCAGCGCCATCGGGCTAGGACCCAGGCTCCTCCACAGCCTTACTTCGGGAGTTTGGGGGGTCTGAATACTAAGGGCAGGTAGGACTGTGCCACATCTCAGCCACCCTTCAGCCACATTTTCATACTCCGACTCATTTCAAACTCCACAATCTTAATCGCCCCCCACTCCCTACGACGGCTGCAACAAATCATGTGTAAACAACGGAGCACAGGAGTGAGCCTTCCCAATTGAGCAACCCCATTTATTATTATATAGGCGCCCACTCTCGTAATTTCTTTGGACGTCATTACTAACATTGGCTCTCTAATGCAACTTTTTGACCTTTTAAGTTCCTGTGGTCTATAAAGTCATCAGATTGACTCCGGAGCGATTTCAATGAATAGCTATGCTTCTAATGTATCTTCTGAATTTTTTTCACACTGCAATCTTGCGATGTTCATGATACAGGAAGGCAACAAGGACTGCAACAGTGTCACGGCGCATTAGATCCTGTGCCCTAAGGCAAGGAAATGGCAGCAAGGTGCTTGCCAGCGTCCAGTGACCTGCACAAAAAAGGGGTATGCCCAGGAAGGGTCAAACCAGGCATGCAGTGACATGCAGCCTAAAAAAGGGGCTCAAAGGGCCCTTAGCCTTATGCTCACAACAAGGGGTGAATTGGCTTGTTAGGCCGCATATAATAGGTGAATGAATTTAAGGTCTTCCCTTAGATCCTCATGTGCTTATATACATGTGGTGGTGGACCCTGGGTACCCTAACTATGGTGTACTTACTGGGGTCCTGTCCTGTCTACATGTGAGCATATTGCCAAAACCAGTAATGGTTCTGGACTTTGCTATAGCAACTATCTATAAAGGCCATGGATACGCCAAGGTAATCCTACTTTACCCAATGAGATAATTGCCTGAAGGTGGTGTCACTATTTGAGTAGCTGAAGTGGTGCCACTTATTGAGTGGCTAATGGGGGTTCTGCCATAGCGCATATTCTAATGCTGGTGCTACTATTTGGCAGCCATGTAGTTGATGCTGCTATTGAGCAGTGAATTGGGTGCTTGCTAGCTTGATGGTCTAATGAGCACGGGTAAGCCTATTGTGGGCCAAAGAGTTCCATTCTGGGCAAGTGGCCTGGTGTCACGTGACCAACACCTGATAACTTCTGAATAGCGCAAGTGGCCAGTGTCACGTGACTGGGTGGCTGAATCATGGGCGCTTGGTGGTCATGTGGTAGACACAGTCATATTCGCAATGTATGTGATGGTATTGTGCTGTTTATCTAAGTATTCACTTTGTGAGACCAATATGAAGGTTGGCGTCCGAATAACCACTCAAATGAGAACTTTTAATGGTGTAAAAAGAAAGGTGCCACTTAATACTGTGACAAACAGCATCAGCAAAAGTGTCGAAATTGCGTGAGGTCCTTGCAAGTGCTGGTGACCCTCATAAGCATGCGCAAGGCTTGCAGGTTACTTGCAAGGTGACTGCAAGGCTTGTTCTGACATTGTGAGAGGGCCACGAGCCTGGTGATTTTTCACCAGGCTTGTGCAACACTGGTGCTATGCGAACGAGCCTTGTTTTATCTTATAAGGGTCATATATGTCTGCCAAAGCTCTTGTAGAGTTAACCACCAGTCTCGGAGGGAGCTAGAAATTATTGACGCACTCTGAGGCCCTTCTATCAGCGGGTGAAGGTCCACAAACGATCTCATAGAGTATCTACTATAAATTATTGAATCAATATACATTTGTATCTGTCCTCTCACAAACCAGCCAGGCAGGGATCAAGGAATACCCTCATTGGCTATGCAGCTCAGCGAGTACCAATCCCGCATTCTAAGGTTGATATTGTCAGCATGAAGTTCAGGACCAGGACGAGGAACAAGCGCCGGGCCGAACACTTGCTTACTAAGCAGGTGGGCGAAGAAGAGACGCGCTCATCTGATATACGCGCTGTGTCTCTTCTCCTCGCCATGATCTCACTACCCGCTTGTCTCACAGATTCTTTGTTTCGAGCTGTTCTTCGCTGTTTTTTATCGTTCCTCATTTTATTACACCCATACTATACCTGAGAGTACCTCGACCCAGGAGCAAGGCTGCAGGGCACTGGAGGAAAGTCTGCTCAAGGCTGCACTCCAGCAGCAACTATCGAACATGTAAATGAGGAGCTCGCTACACTCAACACATCCAGAGTGAATGGACGTGCACTTGGCGGTGAGACTGTTTCAGAAGATGAGTATTTCTTCAACTATGAGGACAACGAACTTCTTGCCAGCACTGAGTTGACAGAGAATGCCGCTGAGATCCCTACCGTGAACCTTGCTAATGCAGCCCGGCTTACGGGATTGATTCATGGCATGTTTTTTCATCCTTGCGAGAGGCTTTCTTGAAGGTCATGCAGGTGCTTACCAGCACGCATATATCCACTTAAGAAGTCAACAACATGTTGAGCTCGTCAAGCAGGAGCTTTTTCTCTATGGCATGAACATTCTTCTGACTTAGTTGGGGATCATGGCTTGAAGATCCAACTGACCTCCCTCAAACTCGCTTCAATGCCAATCCATATCCTATTTTCAATCACAACGTCCGAAGAATGCCCCCCGTGCTGGCAACGACTGCACCCACACTGCTGTCCTGTCTCATATGCACGTGGATGGGCTACTGACATTACATACACACACATACAGTCATCTGCAGTGGCCGACCATCCTTATGTGTCCTTGTTGATGGGTGCCCTCGTTAATGCTGACCACCAAACTTGTGCATCCTTTGGAACCTCGCTGGCCATTGAGGTGTGCATCATCGGCCCAAAGGAAACTCTCACCATTGTTGTTTTTCTGTGAGTCCACCGGGCCTTCATCGGACATCCAGCACACATGTGTTTGTGAATGTATCTTGATGCCATATAATGCAGCTGCTTTCTGGACTGTTCTGTGACATCATTCCCTTCTTAACCCATCATTGAGAATGCCAGCCCACCCAGCAAAGTTCACGTTGTGCAGAACTCTTGCTGCAAAGATGAGGCAGCCCAGGTCACTGAAGTTGTGAGTCCTTCATCTACGGAAAACATCAGAACATATTGCATGTTGTTTTAACTTCGTCCGTTGATGTGTTTCTCTACCTCGTTCATCGAACCGTCTCTTCGAATCATCTGTTAGAGTGTTTTCTCTCACTCATTCATTGGGAGCAGGCCATCCCTTTCATATCATGGAGTGCACGTCCATCCCTCATTATCTATCAGAGCATTTCTCCGTGTCGTCCATTTACAGGTGCGTACGTTCAGGATCGTAGGAGCATTTCTCCTCCCATCTTGCAGGTGCATACCTTCAGGATCATCAGAGCATTTCACCTCCCTTTTTTCAGCATATGTTCAGCATCATTCATTCAGAGGTGCATGCCTTCAGAATCACTGAGGCTTTTCTCCTCCCATTTATGCGTATGTTCTGCATCATCCATTTATAGGCGTGTGTCTTGGGGTCGTTGGAGCATTTCTTTTCCCATTTCAGCATGTGCTCTGCATCGTCCCTTCATAGACACATGCCTTTGGGGTCATCAGAGCTCGTCCAGCACTTGATGATGCACCTCTCATGTATTATTATTGCACCATGTATTGCCTGCTATAGTAAATATTAATATACAAACACTATTAACAATGGTCTTGCAAGCCTGAGAATTGTAATATAAGGCCCTGCAAGCCTGGCCATTCTCCCAAGCCTCGCAGTAACCTTGCAAGCCTTGTGGTAATCTTGCAATGCCATGCAACAAATCGAGGTCGAAAACCTGTGGCTGGGAAGTGAAATACAAGCCTTGTAGGACTTGTGAGGCCTTGCAAGGGCCTCACACAATTTTGACACTTTTGCTGATGAGCAATGCAACCTTTCTCCAAGGTGATGTCACACAATCAGTCACTTTGCCGGAATGCCGTATTTCACATTCTGTCCAGCATGCTGATCTGATGAGTGTGAATTGTGGCATGCCAGCGTCAGGAACAGTGCTGCCATGTGATGGCGTCTGGTGGAGTTCAGATCCGGAGGTCCTCTGTGGCAACTTTGTCATGCTGATGCTCATTTCTCCCGTTCTCTCTCTCCAGAGATCTATCCTGGGGCTCAAAGGCCTCGGAAAATTTAAGGTATCTTCTTTGACCTTATGCCAACCTATGACCAACTGACCAAAGATATCGGATATGGACTGCAGTGAGCCGAAGCCTGATTAATCCCACATTTTGAGCATGCAGGCCATGATCTGCCTATTATTTGTCCATTCCTCGACTGAAGGACACAGAACTCAGTAGACATATTTGTCATGGTTACAGTCATATACAGTGCATTTTCCAGATTTTTGTGGGATGAGGAAAGCTCCAGAGAATGTGAATTGCATTACTGTCGCAGTTGCATTGCAGGGCCAATGATAGTACACTGTTGTTCTCCAGCAATGCTCACAGCCTCAACTATCAGTGCATTGTTGCACATGTTTCAACAAAATTGTACATCTCTCTCTGAGCTTCTGGTTGCTCTTCTATCACACAGAGGCTTCGAAAGCCATCAATCTCTCGATGATCTGGCAGTAAACACACATAAAATCCTTGCCGCTTTTTTGCGGAACAGACGAACATTCCAAATAACACAAACATGGGCACATGATGCCACGAAGGGGTACTACTTGAAGTCTGTTGAGTGCCTTGTACACACAAGCAATGGCTGGCATCTCAATGCCTTTTGAAGCAGCGCTGAGCAGATTCAGAGCTTTCATGTTGAGGACATGGCTGTCGCAATGGAGGAGTTGGCCCCAGAGCTATGGGATCTCATTGGATGTCTACTCTCAAAACTTGTGCTTGCCAAAGACATGGATCACAGCCAAGCTTCGTTAAGGTCTTCTTTCTGATATCTTCCAGAGTCAGCAGCACAGCGTGTTGTAGAGGCATGGTAATCATAGAATAGTCAGAATAGGAGCTTGGGACCTGTGCGAAACGTTTAATGCCACTGACCCTATTGTAATTCTACAACCTTCAGCATATGGTACTACTTTATGGAGAAATATGATGCCATCACTCCGTTGTTTACACATGATTTGTTGCAGCTGTCATAGGGTGTTAGGGGCAATTAAGATTGTGGAGTTTCAATACTGTGTGATTGCATCATGATCGAACACATGTTAGTGATCAAAACATGACACAAAATTCCACCCTATGATGAAGGCCCTCTTAATGCTCGAAGAAAGGCTGTGGAGGAGTTTGACCAGGACCATGAGTGACGTGTCGTGTCACGCAGTGATGTAGGGGTCAAGGCTTGATCCCTTAGACTTGACTGGGGTCAACTGATTGACCCCCCTGTCAATGACCGGGGTAAGATGGGGTCAAGAGGTCAAGCATGACCTGCACATGATCCATTATTTATCATAATTAGCAATAACAGCTTAAAGTGATGGAGTGTGAAGCATTCTCGCAATGAACTGACATTTGGTTGAACTTGTACACTAATATGAATGTTTACACGCCACCATGGGGTCATGTGCATATCACGCTTGACCCTTTCTCTAGGTCAAGATCAAAGTGCCTTACCCCCAGTTATCACCCAGTTATCGCCCAATAACTGGGGTCAACAACAACACTGGTGTCATGTCAGTTATGATCACAGAATGTACAGACGTCCTACTAGTACGCAGTGCAACACATTTCACTTGGTGGTAGAGGCGATGAGCGCCGGTCCAAATAACAATGTGTTGCATATTAACAATAGCATATGCGAAACGGATGATATAGGTTCCATGGCATGTTGTGAAGGAGAGAGGTTGATCACGCAATATTGTAGAAGTACAAGTGAGAAGCGTAATAAACTAGAAAATGCCATATGACATGGCCGCAAGCTCGTTTCTGGAGTATAGCAAGTGATTGAATGACATGGAGTAAGGTAGATAGGAGTAAGGCATGTCATAGTCTAGATGTTGTTGTCGAACAAGGCAGCCAGCTCAGCTTGTGGCTCAGTCCACACAATTGATTGCCTGTCTGCAGTGGTACAGAGTCTTCCACAGGGCACATTGATCATGCACCAAGCAACGCAAACATCCTTCGGTGTCTTGGACTGATCACCATCGAACACTATGTTCAGACATCCATCGACAGCGATGTAGCATTGGCAGTGGGGACAGCTCCAACGGCGGCAAGAGGCTATGTGGATGTCGTGAAAAGTGAAGCCTCGAAGTTCATACTTTTCCTTTGCGGCTAGGGCATTTCTTTCTATGGTGGATTGCACAATCCTTAACCTGTCCTCAATCTTTAACGGCAATGGAGAAAATGAGGTGAGGATAGGTTCCGTCCTCAGCGAGGGCTGTGTCGACAATGTACTGGACAGCAACGGTCCTGACTCAGTGGACAGTCCTGTCAAGCGAAACATAAACTCTAGCGCAGAGCCAGCAGCAGTGTGCACTCAAAGCCTGCATGAGGTCAACAACAGTCTGCATGCCGCTTGGGGCTGCAAGCCCATGAGCATGAGCGGCCTCCTTGAGTGATATGT
>NW_024468513.1:710364-726534 GCF_001632365.1 Laetiporus sulphureus 93-53 | reverse complement strand
GCCATGGAAGTGACGAGCGGGGCCCGCCGTCCCAAATTGAGAAGAAAAGTAAGGGGCCAGGTAGCCGTAGCCCGTTAAGGCTTGGGTTAACCTGGCTTCGACGTCGCGTTCATAGTATTTAGAAGTGAAAACAGGGTGTAGCGTCTGGGAAGGCAGGGACGGCCACAAGGACCGTATTGCAGGGGGTCGATCGGTGTAACGGAATTCGGTTTGCCAGGAGGTGGTCGCTCGCTCGCGCGCCCAGCGCCGGATCCACATCAGGGTGGGTAGGACACTATCGGGTAGGGACGTGCCTTCCTTGGCTAGCCGGTCCGCCACCTCGTTACCCAGTACACCCGTATGCCCAGGAACCCATAGCAAAGAAATGTTCAGAAGTGGGTATTGCTCCATAAGAGGAGCGAGAAGTGCCCGAAAGCGAATAGAAAAGGGCTGGCCACTGTGTGGTCGCAGCGACAGGACATTGGACAGGGCAGCGCGGTTGTCCGCGCAGAGGTAAATGTGAGTGATCATGGGGTAGGTCGCCAGAAAACCGGCAAAGCGGCTGGCGACCGCTGCCATTGCGAAGAGCTCTGCGTCGTACACCTCAGCCTGGTGGCCCATGCCCCAAGCCCGCTCGTACTTTATCGCACCCTGGTGAATGATACATGCACCTGCACCTGCTCGTCGGTTCCGCGGGGCGAGGTCGGGCTGGGCGATTTGGGAGCCGTCTGTGAAGACCCATAGGGCATCAGGGAGGGGGATGGAAGAGTGCAGAAGAGGGAAGAAAAAGGATCGTAAGTACTCTTTGGAACCGTCTTTGGTAGGCGGGGGGACGCAGACGCGAACCCGCTCACCCCACGGATGCGCAGGATCCCAGGGCGGCTGCAACCAGGGGAGCAGGCGCGCCGCCCGCGTGGGCAGGGTTTGCTCGAGCACATCCACTGCACTGGTGCCGTGGTGGATAGGGATGGCGGGGTTAAGGAGGGAGAAGTTGGGCGAGTGGGCAGTGCGGTTGGCTGCCAGGCAGTGGGTCACCGGATGGGACGCGGAGAGGGTGAGGAGGCGAGCTGCGGCAAGGCCGTTGAGCTTGTCGAGCTGGTGTCGCATTGGCAGGACGCTGGATATAAGGTTGAGGACGTGGTGGGGGGTAGACCGCCATGCTCCCATGAACCACCGCAGAGCGTTGTTTTGTACCTGTTGCAAAGGCTGAAAGAGTGAGCATGGGCCCCGCGGGTTATACCACACGGGGCTACCAAAGGTGATACGGGAAGGATGGTGGTAAGGTATAGTAAGCGAGCTTGCGCGACCGTCATGCCTCGCTGTGTGTTGGCGAGCATGCGGAACGCAGCTACGCGGGACGAAGCCCTGGCCGCCATGACACGAATGTGGTGGGTGAAGGTTAGGCGTCTGTCGTACCAGATACCGAGCCATCTCAGATATGAAGCGGGCTGTATGGTGACATCCCTTCCGTCCCACTGAATCTGCAGGGGAGGGTTGATGTCAAGGGAGCGTCTCGGGGAGGTAAAATGGATAAGCTCTGTTTTCGCCATGCCAATGGTCAGCCCAAGCTGGCGAAGCGTGGCGCCCACACTCGGCAGAGTGCGCTGGATGATGGTCGTGTTCTCGTTCAGCGAGGGAGAAACGATGAGGAGGGAAAAATCGTCGACGTAGCCCGCCGTGGACTGCTGGGGATGCGCGAATGGATCAAGATTCGCATACAGCGGGGAAGAGTAGATGGTAGAGAGGACTGGCGACAGAGGCGATCCCTGTGGGATGCCGAGCGCAGCGACGTGGTATGACGGACCCAGCTCTGAATTGAGTTTGGGCCGCACAGTGCGCGAAGAAAGGAAGGACATGGTCCAAAGGACCTCATTCATGGGAAAGCCCATAGAAAGGAGAGCAGAATGAAGGACGTCGTGGCGAATGTTATTGTAATAGCCCTCGACATCCATGCACAGTAAGGTAGCAGAGAAACCGTTTTCCCAGGCGGTGCGTACACGGTGCATCAGAGTGACTCCGGCATCCACGACGGAATGCTGGCCCCGCCCACCAAACTGTGAGCCGGGCACAAGATTGTGAGCACCGATCTGGAAGTTGAAACGAGCAGCAACCACTTTCTCGAGGACCTTGCTTAAGGTTTCCAGGAGAGCAATTGGTCGGTGGGACTTGGGTGCGGTGTAATCCGCCTTGCCCGGCTTGGGCAAGTACACAACCGCCGTAGCCCGAAGTGGGGCGGGGAGGTAACCCAGGCGCAAAGAAGAGAAAAGAAAATGGAAAAGAGCATGATGCGCACCAGACCGCCAGACCCATTTAAGGAGCCGCCACGACACTCCGGAGATGCCAGGTGCTGAATAGTTAGACGCAGCCTCGATGGCGGCAGTGACTTCAGTGACAAGGAGAGGACGGTCTGGGTGCGCTGCCGGAGGCGCAGAGGTAAAAAGAGGAGGCAGATCAGGCAAGGGCGGAGACGCCGGAAAATAGAAACGTGTGAGTAGACGACCCGCGTCGGCAGGGAGAGAGCCAGTCTCCCCGTCCGCGCGGATGACGGGCAGCGGTGGCGCCCGCACTCCTTTGGTCCAGGAGGTGAGTCGCCAGGGGTCGGTGTGCTGGAGTCACGCGACTGCCTCCCGGGTCCAATCCTTCCGAGCTTGTCGGATGGTGGTCGAGAGGGCGGCTTTGGCTGCTCGCCTTTCCTCACGAGTAGGCGCCACCTGGACATTTGCGCGGGCAGTGTCGCACGCATCGTTCCACCAGAGCTGGGAGGCCCGAGGAGCATGTGTGCGTCGGGGGAACACTTCGTGGCAGGCCACGGACATTGCTCGCAGCAGAGCCTGAGCGCCCGCGTCGAGGTCGTCATTGGTGGTATAGTTGGCCGGCGGTGGGGACAGCGCCAGCTCGCGGGCAAGGCACGTGTT
This sequence comes from Laetiporus sulphureus 93-53, assembly GCF_001632365.1. Taxonomy (NCBI): domain Eukaryota; kingdom Fungi; phylum Basidiomycota; class Agaricomycetes; order Polyporales; family Laetiporaceae; genus Laetiporus; species Laetiporus sulphureus. Next base: position 723,640 of record NW_024468513.1, on the reverse strand, counting down.
CCAGTCGTCTCGTTTGGACACATCGACTCAAAAGCCAAGGTCAGCATCTATAGGGTGAGCAACGTGAGAGAGAGTAGAGGTTAGTAGAGCGTGATCAGATTCAAAGGATGTGGGAGTAGCAGCGACTCCGTGAACGTGAAACTGCGCACTGGAGGTCACGCAGACCAGATCGATGATGGTGCCTGAGAGCAGGTCTCCATTCACCATGTGGGTGGGTTGATCGAGGTCATTAAGGATTTCGAGCGACTCGCGCTCTAGCCACCCTGCGAAGGCGGTGGAGGCAGTGGAAGCAGAGCGGGAGGCCCGTCCGGTCCACGACCATAGGGGGTGGTGGAGATTAAAATCTCCGGTGACAAGGAGGTTCGCTCGTGGCAGGAAAGGGATGTCATAGAGAGTGGGCAGGACGCGGTGTTGGGCTCGCGAGCCTTCGTTATAGCAATTGACCACGAAGAAAGTATGGGTGGGATCAGAGCGGGAAACGAAATGAAGAACGACTACATCTGGGTCCGACACCAGGTCGGTACGCATGGATATATGGTAAGTGTTTAAGAGTACGCGTCGGACCAGGATACTGGCTCGAGGTCGCAGCAGCGCAGAGGTTGAGGGGAAATGAAAAGTGTCCAGGCCATAGGGCCGGACATTGACGTGACCAAAAACAACAGTGCCTGACTCAGAGCCATGGGGGGTATCAATGCCAATTTGCCCCCACCACGGTTCTTGAAGGAAATAGATATCGTAGGAAGTGGAAGAAACGAAACCGTGAACGCGCGGATTAGACCGGGCCACATTCAGATGCGCAATTGTGATATTCATGATGAGGGGTTGGTGCGCGAGATGGGGATGCGGTAATCTTTCCGCGCGGGGCAGGTGGTGTCAGCGGCATTGTGACCGTTGGTGCCACAGACCACGCAGAAATAGTGAGCAGACTCGCAAGGCTGATCGGCCAGGTGAGCCTCATGATTGCAGACAAGGCAGGCCTGCCGATGCATATCGGACGTGTGAGTAGTCTTTCCACAGAAGCGGCACACCTGTGCCCGCTTCTTGCAGTGACTTTCGAGATGTGTGAGGCGCCAGCAACGAGTGCACTGACGGAATACGGGACGATCTTTCGACTTCTTAACCATTAGGCGCGAACCATAAAACCATATAAAGCCAGCGGCGTCACCGTGGTTGTCACGCCCGAGGAGGTTGCGCGCGCAGAAGTCGCGGTGCATATCCTCAATAGAAACGATAAGGGAGGATTTCCCGAGCTGCTCGCAGTGCTCAGGGGGAACGACAAATCCGGGAAGACCATTGAAGTGAATGGAGGAAAACATGGAGTTGCGGCGGAGCTCCGCCAGAATCTCCTCCTCGGTGAGCATGTCTCCCGAGTCAGGGTGACGGAGCGGGCAGCTCGGAATGAAAAGTTTAGTCACCGGAGCAAGAGGGCGGAAGTCTTGTGGGACAGATGCCTGCTCTCGAGGGCCCGGTGCAGGGGACGGTGCACGTGGGACCACGCCCAGCAGATGACGGATGGGCCGGAGACACTCCTTGATGAGCGCATCCGGGGAATCATGCGAGAACGCCGCTTGGACCTTGGTTGGTCCAGCGAAACGAAGACCGAGAAAACGTACCTTCGCCCACGCGGGGGTCTCGCGCAGGCGTGTATGGACCTTGGCATACCATTGGGGCATGGTACCCCCTGCTTCGATGGCGGCATGCTGCTCGGGAGTAATGAGAAGGACGTAGCACTTTTCGCGGTTCCTGGCAGCCACCTGTGCCATAGATTGGGCATTCGGGGCCTGTGTCGCAGGCTGCGTGGTAGGCTGCGCTGCATGGGCAGCAGCATTGGAGTCGGCGGCGGGGGCACGTTGTCGACCAGTACGGACTGGCGGTTGGGGTCACGGTCCCTCGGGGGCCTGAGGAGGCTGTGGCAGCGGACGCCCACGTACGAGCTGGGCCTCGATAGCCGACAGTCGCGTGTTGATGGCTGACGTGGCCATACGGACGCCGTCCTCGACAGCCTTAGTCAGGGCAGCCTGCACGTCGATGCCGACAGGGAGGGCGCCTTCCGTGCGCGGGCGGGTGTGCGGAACCTCGTCCATGAGTGCGTCGTCGTCGAGAAGGATGGCTGCTTCGCTAAGCCGTTGATGGAAGAGACCTTGGTAGAGGTTTAGGACCCGGACACCAGCCTCTGTGTCGACGATGAGGGGGTCGCGCACGAGAGCGTCGTGGAAGTCGCGAAGGCAGGTAGAGAGCGCGACAGCGCAGTTTTCGAATTCGTCGGAGTATGATGCGGCCTCGTAGGGGCCTTCGATAACGCGCTGCACGCCGGTAGCAAGGTTGTTCAGATTATTGCGCAGAGATCTAATGATGTCGCACATATGATTGTGGACCGGCGGGTGCGGGGGCGCCGGCCCTGGGGCTGACGTCGTCGTGCTCGCTGGCAGTGGAGACCCTCCCGGGGGAGTACGCTCGACACCTATGCCCTCCATGGTCGATTCGCTGGCGGTCGCTTGTTGGGCGCCTATAGCGGACATGGTGGTACGGGAAAAAGAAGAGTAGTGATATGTTTCCAAGCCTACACACGAGCACCATCAATGGCATTTCCGCGACAACACACTCATTATCAACAGGAGGCACGCCTCGGCCACAATTGACTACACCAACAAATGCATGTCTCATGCCATCTGTCAATTGCAGACATCCATGCAACAAAGGAAATTGACGCAACAGATAATGATCGACAACAGTGCGACTATCCGGCCTCACCACATGCAACTCATCATGTATCAAGTCGAACACTGCAATGAACGATGGACATACCAGAGAGCACCGATGCTCACATAACATAGACTGTAAGCCCACGACAGTGCATTTCTGCAAATCACAGTGGATGTGGTGCAATCGAGCAGCATCCTTCAGGGATTGATATAGAAACTGACTAGCAACAAAGGACAACAGAACATCGACAGCAACAGATTGAACATTTGTCACCCAAGATGAGTCGAACATATTGGTCAGCCACAGACCCCTGAATAACACTGACGTGTGGAGTGATAGAAGATAGGAGGAGCCAAGTAGCACCGAAAAGCCCACTCACATTGGAGGTCAGACAAACACAGGACCTGCGAGCAGCACCCCCCACTGAAGGGGTTCAAATACCATCAGAGTGATGTGACCGCACAAGCTCTGCAACATCAGTCATCGATGCTGACATTGATTGATCAACACGAAACAACTGGAGGAATGCAATACAGCGTATGAGAAGCAAAACAGCTATATGTAGACTGAAATCAGCATCACAATGACAGTGATGCTATAATGTAGCACGAACTGTAAAAAGCGATGTGAAGCGCAATGGATACACTGGTAGACATCACCACCGAGAACACAGTCATCGTGGATGCCAACAGAGGAGTGCAGACGGGAGACGTAGCCACAGCACAATTTACGTAAGTATACTTTCTGTAAAAGGATCTTGATGCAGCTTAGGGCTTATATAAGCACCTGCGATTCCACAACTCCAATAGCCAAATTTGTTATTTGGAACTGCCGTCCACAACCTCCACGACAGGTCTACTTCAAAAGGCTACAACATGCAGCTATCTTTCCATGATTGCAGTACCTCGAGCTTTCTAGTCATCGACCATTTGGTGTTGACTTTCCTGGCCAGCCCGCTGTGTGGCCAGGAGTTCGGGAGTCACCTGCTCTCTAGAAGATGGCTCCACAGGGCCAAACTGATGGCCCGTCCCATTGTAGCCATGCTCTATTATATACACGCATGCTACTACTCTCCCACACCAGTGGCGCAGGTCACACTGGGGCCTCTCACATCCATGCTCTGCATCCAGATTTCAACACGCCCCCTCGACCTAGCCACTGCTGTGTCTATCCCATTGTGAGCCACATGCCTGTACCGCACTTCCTGTTCCCAGGGATGCCAGTCTCCATTCCATGTGCTTCCCTGCCCACCTCAGTCCGTATACCAGTCCCGGCGCCCCCTGATCTTGGGTTCCGGTCTCCGTACCATATGCATCCCGTATGTGCCCATTTTCGGTGACTTTCTATAGCACGCCCACGCACTCGTCGCTCGCTCAGTCTGCACGCCAGTCCTGATGCCTCTTGGATTCAGGTCTTGGTCTCTGTTTTGTGCGCGCTCCATGCAAGCGCCTCACTGGGCTTTTCTTCAGCGCTCCATGTGCTGTGGCTGTGCCGCTTTGTCAGACTGCCAGCCTGTCTCACTCGGCATCTGCTCAGGCCACCCTTTGACGCCCTGCTCTGCCCATTGCCTCACTGGTAGGCCCGCCCTTGTGCAGTGCCTCCCCCTGCACCTGGTGTCTTGCGTTGGAAGGAGAGTGCACACAGCACTCAGGTACACTCTTGTCGCAAGCGGAAAGAAGTGACCAGTCAGACGGTTGGAGTGACATGCCCTAGCAATGAGTGTGTGTCGTACGATAGGGTCCGACTGTGGCATTAGTCAATAAATAACGGACTGAGAAGATGTACATACCTTGGTAGTTTACTATGTCTAAATGACTCTAACGAGGTCCTGTCACAAAGCACCAAAGCACTTAACCCAATTAAGGGCAAGTCTGCTTTTGTGACCTGCACAAATGATCCCACATAAAAAGCCTGCCACAAGGGCTAGGCTGAGGACGCGCGCAGTGGTATGTAGTCTGGAAATGGGGCTCAAAGGGCCCTTAGTCTTATGCTCACAACTAGGGGGTGAATTGGCTTGTTAGGCCGCATGCAATAGAATAATGAATCTAAGGTTCTCCCTTAGATCCTCATGGGCTTATATACATGTAGGGATGGACCTTGGTCACTCTAACTAAGGTGTACCTACTGGGGTCCTGTCCTTTCTACATGTGAACATATTGCCAAAACCAGTAATGGTTCTGGACTTTGCTATGGCAACTATCTATAAAGGCCGTGGATATGCCAAGGTAATCCTACTTTACCCAATGAGATAATTGCCTGAAGGTGGTGCCACTATTTGAGTGACTGAAGTGGTGCCACTTATTGAGTGGCCAATGGGGGTTCTGCCATAGCGCATATTCTAATGCTGGTGCTACTATTTGGCAGCCATGTAGTTGTTGCTGCTATTAAGCAGCGAATTGGGTGCTTGCTAGCTTGATGGTCCAATGAGCACAGGTAAGCCTATTGTGGGCCAAAGAGTTCCATTCTGGGCAAGTGGCCTGGTGTCACGTGACCAACGCCTGATAACTTCTGAATAGCGCAAGTGGCCAGTGTCACATGACTGGGTGGCTGAATCATGGGCGCTTGGTGGTCATGTGGTAGACACAGTCATATCCGTGATGTATGTGGTGGTATTGTGCTGTTTGTCTAAGCATCCACTTTGTAAGACCAATATGAATGTTGACGTCCCAATAACCACTTGTGGTTGCTGAATGATGACTTTATTGGTGCAAAAAGAAAGGTGCCACTTAATACTGTGACAGGTCCCTGGACAACGGACTCGTCTTTGCTGTGCTTAGACCGGGAAACTCCTAGATAAACTACCCCCATACCTTATTCTTTGGCCTCTGCTGCATCTGCTCGCATTCTCCCTGTGCAACTGGCATCAACCTGACATGTCTGAGACAACCGAAACCACGAAGTTCCCTCTCTTGGGTGAGGGCAACTATGGCGAGTGGGCAATCCAGATGGAAGTGGAGCTGAACAGGAAGGAGCTGTGAGAGGTGATGACGATTGAAACATTGCCACCGATGGATGCGACGGAGATGGAGGCAGCAGTGTGGCTGGAGGCAAAAAAGGCCAAGCACTTGACGACCAAGATGGCGAAAGCATGGGCGGAAATGGTGCTGTGGGTATTGGCAGGGCAGCTGGTGCACTTGGTGAGTCGTGACCCTATGGAGTGCTGGGCGATTCTGGTGCAGGTGCACTGAGCGTACAGGTTTGCGACCCGACTAGTGATGCAGTGATGCTTCTACAGGGCGGTGAAGGGCCCCGACGAGGCGATGTCAGCGTGGATTGGGTGGGTGAAGAAAATGGCTGCAGATCTGGAATACGCCGGGGTAAAAGTAGAAAAAGAGGACATGGTGTTGGGACTCACCATGGGCCTTGTAGAACACTATGACCAGCTCGTAGTCGCACTCGACTCGATCCCACCCGAACAGCTCACTGTCGCAAATGTTACAGCGAGACTTCTGAATGAGGAGACCCACCAAAAGGATACGGAGGATGACCAGGATGTGGTGGCCATGATGGCTAAGGCTGGGAAAGGGAAGTGGAAGGCAGCTGCAGGGGGCGAGAAGCATAAGTGCTTCAAGTGCAGAGGAATAGGGCACGTATGGAAGGACTGCCCGACCAAGTCCGATGATGGCAAGGACAACTCAGATGATGAGGAAGGGAAGCCGGACGACAAGGGTGCGAAGGCCAAGGTGGCGTATACTGACGGCCATATTTGCCTATTCTGATGGCTTGATGACGGTGATCGGGGGGCGTGTTAGAAGGAGAGTGCGCACAGCACTCAGGTATGCTCTTGTCGCAAGCGGGGAGAAGTGGCCGGTCAGATGGTCGGAGCGGCGTGCCCTAGCAACGCGTGCACATCATATGATAGGGTCCAACCTTCCTCTTCCAGCAACCACCATGTCTGCTTTAGGTGCCCAACCAGTGACCACCAGCGATGTTGACATGGAGGCCTCCAGCGTTGAGCCTATTGCTCCACTGCAAAGTAATGCTACCGTACCCCCCACACCGACTGCCCCACCCACCTGGGCCTCACAAGTTGAGGAACAAGACACGACAATGGTGCGATTCGTTGGCCTCTTGCGCCACGTCACCAACAACATCAAGTCATTGGATGGCACTATTCAGCTCATCGTCCGAGACACCAACCCTACCACCTTTATCGACGACTTCGCCCAGGTCGTCAGCCTTCTCACTACCACCTGCCACGAGCTCCACACTGAGCTCATGTCCGATCGAGTTCTTTTCACTTCTGGCCCAGGCGTTGAGGCCATAAAAATCTTTGAACATTTCTTTACAGACATGGCCCCCTTCCAGTTTCACGATTATGATGAGGAGCTGCCCGAGCTGCCCATCCCACCCAGCTCTCATCGGTGCCTCGACACCAGCCTCCCTGTGAGCATCGACCTTCAGGCTGCAGTTGTCAAGGCCGTGGAGGACGGCGTCCGCATGGCCAACATGACCATCACCACGAGGCTTACGGCTATCAAGGCACAACTTGCTCACAGCCAGCCACCCCCGCCGCCACCACCCCTAAAGCCGAATAGCCCACAGCAACCATCCGCCGTGCCTGCTGGCTGCAAACGCACAGAAAGCCCCAATGTGGCGGCCATGGCCAAACCTACTGTGCAGGCACTGGCCGGTCCCACCATGGCCCAAGTGGCTGCCAAACCTCGCGAGAAGAGCTACGTGCTCCTCCTCACCCCCACGCAGCACACCTCCATCGAGAAAGGTGGATCCATGCCCCAATGGTATGCCAAAATCAATACCTGCCTGCACGAAATGCCAGCGTGGACAAAGGTAAATTTCCTCAGGCTCCATTTCACTGGACCTATCAAGGTCATGGTGGTGTTCTCGAATGATTCCTCGGATGCTCTCATCTGCGAATGTCTATGCCCTATCAGGCATTTGCTTGGTGTTGTACCCCATGCATCCTCACCAGTGCCAGGCCCACGCGAGCTGGCCATCATGCCACAGGACTTCCGTCTGCTTGCTCCAGTTATGAAATTGTTCATCCTGAGCTGCCCTCTTCGCCACTCAGACACGGGTGTTATGCTCACTGAGGAGAAGATTCTTGCGGAGCTTCGTCGCAACTCCATGTTCTCCACTGTGCATTTCAATGGACTACCAGCATTCACCATTCCCTCTGAGCAGCAAGAGCAGCTGGAGAAACCGTCCATCATTGTGTCTGTTGAGGACACCCACCGCAATTTCTGCACGCGAAACCTTCTTGGTCACGATAACCGTGGCGATGCAGCTGGCTTCATATGGTTTTATGGTTCCTGCATGACTGTAAAGAAGTCAAAAGACAGACCCATCTTCTGTCAGTGCACACACTGCTGGTGCCTCACCCACCTTGAAAGTCACTGCAAAAAGTGCACCCCCGTGTGCTGCTTCTGTGGTAAAACCAATCACACAGCTGACAAGCACCATCAGGCATGTCTGATGTGCAACCATGAGAACCATCCAACGAGGCAGCCCTGTGACCCCACCCACTACTTCTGCATCATCTACGGCACTAACAGCCACAGTGCTGCAGACTCCACATGCCCTGCATGGAAAGACTACTGCATTCCCATTTTGCGCATAAATCCTTCCTCATGAATATCACAACCACCCATCTGAATGTGGCCTCATCTAATCCGCGCGTCCACGGTTTCATTTCCTTTTCTTCATATGACATCTATTTTCTTCAAGAGCCGTGGTGGGGACAGATCAGTATCGATACCCCCCACAGCTCTGAGTCTGGTACTACTATCTATGGTCATGTCAATGTCCAGCCCTATGGCCTGGATGCCTTTCACTTTCATTCCACCGCCACCTTGCTGAGGCCTCGAGCCAGTATCCTGGTTCGGCGAACGCTTTTAACCACTTATCACGTCTCCATGCGTACTGACCTGGTGTCAGACCCAGACATAGTGGTGGTCCACTTTGTATCTCGCACTGATCCCTCGCTCACTTTCTTCGCCATCAATTGCTATGACGAGGGCTCACGGGCTCAACATCGCATTCTGCCTCTCCTTTACAATATTCCCTTTCCACCTAAGACGAATCTCCTCGTCACTGGTAACTTTAACCTCCACCATCCCCTATGGTCTTGGACTGGTCGCACATTGTGACTGGCCTCCTCTGCCTCCACTGCTTTCACTGGATGGTTTGAGCGTGAATCGCTTGAGATTCTTAATGACCTCGATCAGCCCACCCACATGGTTGATGATAACCTGCTCTCGGGCACCATTATCGACCTGGTCTGCACGACCTCCAGTGCGCATTTTCATGTCCACGTGTCGCTACTCCCACTCCTTTCGAGTCCGATCATGCATTGCTAACCTCTATTCTGTCACACACCACTCACCCTGTTGACATTGACCTAGGCTTCCACATCGACATGTCAAAACGCAATGACTGGGAGACTTGCCTCACCCATGAGCTGGCCCTCTCACCACTGCCATCAGCATATTCCAACACCGACGACCTGAAGGCAGGTGCACATGCCCTAATGCGGGCCATGACTGTTGCCAGCCATGAAGTCTTCCCTCGCCGTACACACGCTCACCAGGCCTCACAGCTCTGGTGGAATGATGTGTGCGACACTGCACATGCCTGCATTCAGAATGCTCACACCTGAGAGGGGCGCTGTGCTGCCAAACATGTGCTTTCCGATGTCATCCGGCAAGCCCAGAAAGACTGGACTTGAGAGGCAGTTACGTGACTCCAGCACACTAATTCCTGGCAGCTCACCTCCTGGACCAAAGAAGTGCGGGTGCCCCCACTACCCGTCATCCGAATGGCGTGGAAGTGGGCTCCCTCCCATCAGATGCGGGTCGTCTGCTCACTCAGTTTTACTTTCCTATGTCTCCACCTCTCCCTGATTTACCTCCCCTCTTTGTGCACGTACCCCCTCCGGCATGACTGGATCGCCCCCTACTGCGCTCTGAAGTGGCCACCACCATTGAGACCACGTCCAACTACTCTGCGCCCGAGGTATCTGGGATGTCTTGGTGCCTTCTGAAATGGGTTTAGCGATCTGGTGCACAGGACACTCTTTTTCATTTTCTCTCTGCTTCGTTACACATGGGATATCTCCCCACTCCACTGCGGGTGGCGGCGGTCATGTACCTACCCAAACTGGGCAAGGCAGACTATACCGCTTCCAAAGCCCACCACCCCATCGCACTCTTGGAGACCTTGAGTAAGGTCCTCGAGAAAGTGGTATCCGCCTGTTTCAATTTCCAAATAGGTGCACATAATCTTGTGTCCAGTTCTCAGTTTGGTGGGTGTGGCCAGCACTCAGTTGTGGATGCTGGTGTCACCCTCATGCATCGCATTCACACTGCCTGAGAGAACGGCTTCTCTGCCACTCTTTTATGCATGGATGTCGAGGGCTACTACAATAGCATTCGCCATGATGTCCTTCATTCCGCTTTGCTTTCTATGGGCTTTCCTGACAATGAGGTCTGTTGGACCATGTTGTTTCTTTCTTCTTGCACGGTGCAGCCCAAGCTCAACTCCGAGCTGGGACCTTCCTACCCAGTTGCTGTGCTAGGCATCCCGCAGGGCTCGCCCCTGTCACCTGTTCTCTCTACCATCTACTCTTCCCTGCTTTATGCAGATCTTGACCCCTTCGTGCACCCCCAACAATCCACCGCTGGATACGTGGATGACTTTGTGCTCCTTATCATCTCCCCTTCCCTAAATGAGAATGTGGCTATCATCCAGCACATGCTACCGTGCATGGGCACCACTCTGCATCGACTCGGGCTCACCATTGGCATGGCCAAAATTGAGCTCATGCATTTTACCTCTCCCAGACGCTCTCTAGACGTCAACCCTCCCTGCAGGTACAGTGGGAGGGGTGTATCGTCACCCTTCAGCCTGCTTCCTATCTACGCTGGCTCGGCATCTGGTATGACCATCACCTTACCTTTACCCACCATATCCGGGTCATGGCATCCAGGGCCTTGTCGCGAGTTGCCGCATTCTGCATGCTTGCTAACACCCAGCATGGTATGACGGTCGCGCAAGCCTGTTTGCTTTACCTCACCACTGTCCTCCTCATCCTCACATTTGGTAGTCCCATGTGGTACGACCCACGTGAGCCCCGCTCACTCTTTAAACCCCTGCAGCAGGTACAAACTGATGCACTACGATGGTTCATGGAAGCATGGCGGTCCACCCCTCACCATGTTCTCAACCTCATCTCGAGCATCTTACCAATGCGGCAGCAGCTCGATAAGCTCAACGGCCTCACCGCTGCCTGCCTCATCACCCTTCTGGCATTGCACCCCGTGGCCCTCTGTCTGGCTGCCAACTGCACCACCCATCCACCCAACTTCTCCCTCCTCAATCCCACTGTCTCCATTCACTACGACACTAGCACGGTGGACGTGCTCGAATGGACCCTTCCCAATTGAGCGACGTGCCTCAATCCCTGGATGCAGCCACCTTGGGAACCTGCACACCCATGGGGTGGGTGGGTTCAGGTGTGTGTACTGCCACCTACCAAAGACAGCTCCACGGATTACCTACACTCTTTCTTTTTTCCCCTCTTGCACTCCTCAGTCCCCCGCTCCGATGCCCTGTGGGTCTTCATCGATGGTTCCCAAATAGCCTAACCTGACCCGACACCGAGGAACCACAGAGCAGGTGCAGGTGCATGCATTATTCATCAGGGTGCAGTCAAGTACGAGTGGGCTTGGGGCATGGGTCACCAAGCGGAAGTCTATGATGCAGAACTCTATGTGATGACAGCAGTTGCCAGCTGCTTGGCCGGTTTTCTGGTGACCTACCCCATGATCACTCATATCTATCTATGCGTGGACAACCGTGCTGCCCTGTCCAATATCCTCTCGCTGCGCCCACACAGTGGCCAGCCTTTTTCAGCTCGCTTTCGGGCTATTCTGGCTCCTCTCATGGAGTGCCACCCTCTTTTGAATCTTTCCTTGCTATGGGTACCTGGGCATAAGGGTGTACTGGGTAACGAAGTGGCGGATCGGCTAGCTAAGGCAGGCACGTCCCTACCCGATAGTGTCCTACCCACCCTAACGTGGATCTGGCACTGGGCACATGAGCAAGCGACCACCTCCTGGCAAACCGAGTTCCGTTACACTGATCAACCCACTGCAATATGGGCCTCGTGGCCCTCCTTGCCCTCCCAGATGCTACATCCCGTTTTTACTTTTAAATATCATGAACGCGACATTGAAGCCAGATTTACCCAAGCCTTAACTGGCTACGGTTATCTGGCCCCCTATTTTTCCTCCCAGTTTGGGACAGTGGGCCCCGCTTGTCACTTCCATGGCACACCCTGTGTCTGCGATTTAACCACCCCCAGCACTCGCACCCATGTCCTGCTGCGTTGCCCACGGCATGTGCATGCACGGCACCTGCTCTTCTGCAACCCCAAACCCACCCTCCTGGACCTGCATCGGTGGTGGCATCACCCAACCAGCCTCCAGCACCTCATCTTCTTTATTTCTACTACCTCCGCCTTTTTCGCCACGGTCCTCGTACCCCCAGATCCAGGGTGATAAACCTTTTCTTCCCAGTACCTAGTGCCCCACTCCCTTTGTTTACTCATAGTCTGCATGACAAAACTTCCTCGTGTAGTCCACTTTTGTATTTACTTCCATCCAACCGCACATAGCGCAGTATACAAATAAATGTACAAAAAAAAAATATGATAGAGTCCGACCGTGGCATTAGTCAATAAATAACGGACTGAGAAGATGTACATACCTCGGTAGTTTACTACATCTAAATGACTCTAACGAGGTCCCTGGACAATGGACTCGTCTTTGCTGTGCTTAGACCGGGAAACTCCTGTTGAGTTTCCCAGCCAGCCCGCTGCATGGCTGGGAGTTCGGGAGTCGCCCGCTCTCTAGAAGATGGCTCCACGGGGCCAAACCGATGGCCCGTCCCATTGTAGCTGCACCCTATTATATACACGCATGCTACTACTCTCCCACACCAGTGGCGCAGGTCACACCGGGGCCTCTCGCCTCTGCGCTCCGTGCCCAGATTCCAACAACTCCGAGATCTTGTATCACTGCAGCAGCGCCCCGCGGTCAACCCTCTGGCCCTCACCCTCCTGCCCTCGACCTCCTGATCCCACCTCTGCCTGGTCGCACTGTCCCTCAGCTGCCCTGCAGCCTTCACACCTCGGCGACCTGCCCCAGCTCCCAGCCTTTGACCTGCCAACTGGATTACTCACCAGCCAGCATCCTGGTCCCCCAGCAGGAGCCTCGTAGTTGGTGGTTTCACATTGATTGCGGTGAGTGCCCTTTGGTCAATGGTCATCGGTTTGTGTTGACTTTCCTGGCCAGCCCGCTGTGCGGCCAGGAGTTCGGGAGTCGCCTGCTCCACGGGGCCAGTCCCATTGTAGCCGCGCCCTATTATATACACGCGCGCTACTACTCTCCCACGCCGGTGGCGCAGGTCGCACCGGGGCCTCTCGCATCCATGCTCCGCACCCAGATTCCAACATTTGGCAGTTATCAGCACCCGCCAGACTCAGCCGCTGGATCTTGCCAACGTTGATCGATGCTGATCTTTCTATTGACTAAGCAAACGCAATTTATCA
>NW_024468513.1:649677-710234 GCF_001632365.1 Laetiporus sulphureus 93-53 | reverse complement strand
CTCGCTATTTGACTCACCCTCACAGGAAAACAAACGACGTCCGTTACCGGACAGGTGAGCTTTCTGTCCATTCAAGTTCACTCATCTATTCTATTTTCCTCGGTAGTTACCGACAACTGACGCAATGGCTTTGAGATACTAATTCCCGAGCTGGCTCGCTGAAAACACTTGTGCTTGCTGGAAGTGACTAACGAAATCGAATCGAGCTGGGTGTTCTCTCAAATCAGTCTTATCCATTTCTCCGGCTGGGGCAGCTGGACCTGCACTCCGAAAATCTCACAGTGTTGCGACTTTATCCCGAACTCCTCCTTCGCCTTCATCGTCTGCACGTTTGTGGTGTCTGTGCCTCATGGGCTTCCGTATTCTCCTATGCATCCCTGCCAGGGGGATGCAGATGAGGGAAAACACTTGGCTGCTCTGATTGGGCTATGCCCATGCTTGGAGTCAATAAGTCTGGACTTAAGCATGTGTAATGTGGTTCTCAAGGGGAATGTCCGGTCTGTCATGGCGGATAGCAAATTGGACAGCCTGTATCTGGGGATGAGTCCGAAGTTTGCCACTGCCCTGCTCGAGTGGTCCTTTCTTCCTGCGCTCACCACCTTTCGATTGTACAAATGAAAGCATCGAGCGTTCACTCAGTGAGGACTTTGTCAAACGTTTCTCGCCTGTGATATGCCATGCCCGGTCGTGCATCCCTCATATTCACAAGTGGACGCTGCGCCATACTAACAATTCGTTGAACCTCATTGGAAGTGCGGATTTGGAGGCCACAGTACTCGACTCCCGCGTGCTTGATATTGGCGTTCACTTCATAATACGGGAAACTGGAAACTCTCTGACGCGTTACGAAATTGCTTCGATGCCATCTAAGGGAGCCAAGTCCTTCAGCTCGACGTGCATTTCGAGGAATCCACATCTAGCGATGACGATGACAGTTCTCTTTATCGTGAAGATTGGATCAGTGCGGTCGAGTTGCTGCCAGAATTGGGCATGAACTGCCTCTGGCGATGCAGGGAATGTCCTTTTTCACAAACCCCACCGGGCATCCATCGCAGGTCGGGGAGACACGCGGTTCGAAGAGCTCTCGGTCAAATTGGTCCTCAACAGTGCAACTTTAGCGTCCAACCTCAGTCGTCTCCTCCACATGACTGAGATTTGCCACGACCATCGCCGTCACCCAGTGGTCGTGATGCCGTCACAATTCGTGATGCCGCTTTCGGAGGGAGAAATGAAGGCGTTGAGGAAGTGGGATGTGAAACTTCACAGCTCTGTAAAGCGCACGCTTCTCGAGGAAGACAATTCGGATATAGGCGAGGCGACGCAAACGAGGAAGAGGTTCAATTGTAAAATAACGATGGCGAGGAAGATTTGGTCGCACACGACATATGGCCATGGTTTACTTGTATGTCGGATGGATTTCTGTTCTGACAGATATAGCGGTCCGCCTGATAATTTCACCTTCATACCGCGCTTATGCGTCTGTTATCTTTTTTCGGAGGCAGTGCACTCATTATCGATTTTTGTTTGCCATTGCGAGTCCTGCCAGCAGCGCGTAAGAAATGAAGTCTAATTCTAAAACACTTGCTGAGGATTTGCGAAGATTATGTCGAGTTTGATAAAGTCCTTCTTACCATCGAGTGAGATGAGTTTTGTTGTCCATCGTGGACTGGCTTTGGTTCCGCGAACATTTCAATGAACCACTGCGGCATCGTCAGCGCAAGCGCCCGCCGAGATAGCGATCCTCGCAGTGGCGTGACCCGACGTTGGTCGACAGTCGCTCCAGGGCGCAGCTGCTGACCTTGTTCACCACCACCATTACCATGCTTCCCAGCCTTGTTTCTGCCAGGGCTCCTCATGCGTTCATTCTCCGAATTGGCAATGGTACCCTGCTCGACACGCTCAAGAACATCTTCATTGCTTATTTTCTCGTCAAGCGCACGCTCAAGATCTATCGCCACCTGTGCGCTCGCGGACTCTCACAGACACTTTATGATTTTTGGAGATGGGTTTCCCAGGTGCGTATTTGCTTAAGCAAAGCGTATACTTCCTGTCGATGCCGCCCAATAGGAAACACTGTTGCTCGCGCTTCACCTCCCTGCGGCCCGGAAAAGGGTCAATGCGGAGCTAATGAAAGGTCGCCTTCAAATCGAGAAGGGCTTGATACCCGAGGGCCCTTCGGTACGTCGACACCTTACGCTTCCGGAGCACGGACAGATGCCGCAGTGGATCACCGAAGAAATGGACCGGATGGATAGTGAGGCAAATACCCAAGCAGATTGGCGAGAGGGCAAGGTGTCTGGCGCTGTATACCGTACGTTGCTGAAGGCCTTCGCGTTGCGGCTCACTGACGTACAGCTGTCAGACGGTGGTGATGACCTTACTCGCGTCATCCTCGCCGCCATTGCGCGATATGCGCTGTCCAACCCACTGCATCCAGACGTCTTTCCTGCGGTGCGCAAGATGGAGGCCGAGATTGTTTCCATGTGTTTGAATATGTACAACAACCCGAACGGTGCAGGAACGACGACAAGTGGAGGGACTGAGTCGATCATCATGGCCGTCAAGACGTATCGCGACTGGGCACGCGCAGTTAAAGGGGTCACAGAACCCGAGATGTACGCTGCATGTGCCTCCGCGATGCACTCGTGAAGATCACTAAATCGCGGATTGTGAATGCAGGATCGTGCCAGTGACGGCGCATGCGGCGTTCGACAAGGGCGCAGCGTACATGAATATCAAGGTACATACCATCCCTGTCGATCCTGGTACGCGCAAGGTCGACCTCAAACACGTTGCGCGAGCTATGTACGTTATACAAATTTCTTCCCGACGTGTCCTTGCTTATGACACTCTTGCAGCAATTCCAACACCATCATGGTGCGTTCCATTAACGAGTCCCCACGATATCCTTTCTGACTCAGGTTCTTGCAGCTCGTCGGTTCTGCGATCAATTTCCCTGATGGTAACATGGACGACATACCTGCACTCGGCGCTCTCGCCCAGCGGCACAAAATTGGACTGCACGTTGACTGTTGCCTGGGGAGCTTCATCATGCCCTTCCTCGAGGAGGCAAGCTTCGGACCCATACCGCTCTTTGACTTCCGGGTACCCGGCGTGACAAGCATCAGCTGCGACACTCATAAGGTGTGCGGTTGCCATCGCACGTTGTGCACGGCCAGGGTAGTCGCTGATATCAAGTCCAGTATGGATTTGCACCGAAGGGTAACTCGGTGATCATGTACCGCGATGCAGAGTTGAGGCGTTATCAGTACTATGTCAACCCGGACTGGGTAGGTGGCGTATATGCTAGTCCGAGCATTGCAGGCTCCCGGTACGCTACTTGTCGAACAGAACTAGGCAAATGATTTAATGATCCTCATTCCTAGACCAGGAGCACTTATAGCAGGAACATGGGCAGCAATGAACTACATGGGGCGCGAGTATGTATCTTAAGTCCTTGTTCATCTTCAGTGCCACTCATGCGCCCACTCCTTCCTTCACCCATACAGCGGATACCTGACATCGTGCAAGTCCATTGTCGGTGCCGCACGCACCATCGCGCACCGCATTCGCACCGAGATACCTGAGTTACGGGTGTTAGGCGACCCACCTGCATCCGTAGTGGCTTTTGCGTCTGCAGACGAGAAGGCTTTGAACGTGCACGAGGTCGGCGACAAGATGGCAAAGAAGGGTTGGCATTTGAATGCGCTGACTGGTCCGCCAGCGCTCCACATCGCGGTGACGGTGCGTCTCGCCTATGCTAACACACGGATGTCGCTTGTGGCTCATTAGCTCCTCTCACATCTCTTGCATAATGTTTTCGATGTTGGTCGTTTGGAACTTATCAATACGCGGTCGCACAGCGCTTGACTGTCCCGATTGTCGATCAGTTCATCGCGGACTTGAAGGATGCCGTTCGGGACGCGAAGCTCGAACCATCTGGAAAGGGGACGATGGTCGTGCTTTACGGTACGCGCAGCGTCTCGTCTCGTACGTTGCACGTTGATAACGCTCAATCTGTTGATCCGCAGGTCTCGGAACGTCGAGCCCGGTGGGCCCGACGATGGTCGGGCATCTCGCAACGGCGTTCTTGGATACGCTGTACAAGGCATAGTTTCCGAGGTGCCGCCGGTCGTATCTCACCATCCAAACTTCGCTTCGCTGCTGCCATATGGAGGCGTGCAATCATGTACCGGCCTAGACTATCGTTATTGTACATCCCATTATCGATGACCTGGGCTACTCTGGAGCATTGGGATGGACTGTTCATGGGCATGCTATGCCATGTCAGCGTTTGATGAGAATCAGTTTGGCTTGGTCAGTGCAGTGTTCGAAAGATGCTGCCGTACAAGAAAAATCTACCACCCCGTCGATAAGGGTGGTATGCGTGATACGGGGCAACATGTGTGCTGCTTCAATCGCTCGAGAGCCTGCGCTGATCTAGGACAGTATGCTTGACTGCTAATTTCCATACGAGGCGGTGGATAGAATGCCATGGAACACACATATCATGTAGAAAGATTAGGGAGTGAAGTCGTCCGACGAAGCTACGCAATAGTCAGCGCAACGGAGCATACATAAACGGAATGAGTCGATCTGCGCTCTGCGTAAATATAGGACGCGTCTTGCGTAAAGACACACGGTAAAAGTTGATCTAGAAATCCCCGGAGTAGTAATCTGCGGATAAAAATACGCTACCGCACGGTACCCGGCCACACGTATCGCTGCGAGATATCGCGCCTGTTACGAAGCGTCTTGGTTCCTGAATACCGTCCCCTATTTCAGACACACGATTGCGACGCTATGGGATGATCAACGGAGCGAGGTCTGAGGTCTGATTCGCAGGATGAAGTCTGTTAGTCAGTTCCTGTGTAAAAATATCACGCCGCCTTGGCAGAGTCCCATCGGTTAGAGAGTGCACAGGATAACGGCTAGGAATCCTTACTCGGCATCGTACCAACCCTCTTGACCCGTCCGACAAGTGTCTGTGGCCGGTCGGCGTACGTAGATTATTCCTTACTCGGCATCCTAACCTTCTCAGCCTGCCAAATACGTGCCAGTGGCCGGTCGGCATGCGTGGATTATGGAGCGTGTCTCCGGGTCCGAGGAATCATCGATATCGCCCGGCAGGAGGTTGATAACACGTTGAGGGCGCGGCGCACTTTGTTGCGCGCCATATGCACAGACGTGTCCCCTGGCTTCGCACACGCGGAGATCGCGACACGCAGCAGAGATAGGCGGGCCTGGACGACGTACGATGGGCTGTGGGCATTTGTGTCCGAGTCTACGGAGAGCTGGCCCCTAGGCTATTTCGAGCGGGAGCATTAATCCGTGCCCGCCAGAAGTCCCCTGGAATGCAAGAAGGTGCACAGTATCAGCGACAAGCGAGCGGCAGATATTGCATGTCAGCATGGAGGACCTTAACGACGCACACCACCGTTGCACTGCACCGTTATCTAGACTCGCTACTGCAAAATGGTTCAACATACCGCATGGGCGCTTTCCGCTGCATCTGCCAGGTTGTCGAATATCTCCGGTCGTTGCAGCAGAGCGCGAAAAGCATCCGATCAATCCTAAGAAGATCAGAGACGGAGATGCCTGCCTTCGTCACAGCCTTGCTCTAATCCCTGATCATCACGGAGCGGCATGCCGCTGCCTCGCACAATGCAATGTTCGCGGCCGTCGAACCAGGTGAGTTCGAACCTCATCACGGCCATCTCGTATGCCGGAACCTTCCACTTTTCCATCTTGATCGCATCCAAGTGGACCATCACACGTGGGTCACCGCACAAAGGCAGTATTGGGAAGCTACGCGTAGACCCGCATAGAAATGTGGTCAGCTACATCGAGCATAATTTGCAATCGCAGATATGGGACGTCCAGAATCAATCGCTCAAAGTGGCCCGAACGGTAAGACATATGAGGTCATCTTCATCAACGTCGTGATGCAGCCTGCCCATAAGCAGCCCGCTAGCTCGATAGCCTAACCACGTTGCTTCAAGCCAGACCAGCCTGAGAAGCAGCGCCCAAGGTACGCCCTTATCGTGCGGCAGCCATCACGCACACCGCTCGCGCGGACGTTGTCCGGCGGTGATGGGACACCCGCATGTGCAGCAGAAATCTTTTGGGGTTCCCTGTCCTAGGTTATCATGCACCGAGCCGTTCGCAGCGGAAAAACGTCCGTTTTACCGTTATGGCACAACAGAATCCGGTCGGTGCGAAAATAATATCGCGCACGCATCATGCAAGGCAGGATATACACGCAGTCAACGTCAACCCAAGCCAAGCACACAATGCGCAGTGAGAGACGCACTTCATTATCGATCGGATAAACAGCGCGAACATGCGTTGAGAGAAAAAAGAGACTTTAGGTGAGATGACCGTGCGAGTCCGGTGTGCGGGATTCCCTGGCAAGGTATGACGTCCGGCCGCCGGCAGGATGCAAGAGCCCTTCCTCGAGTCGCCAAGGCAATCGTTAGTGCAAAGTGTCTCACCGCTGAACATACGCACGCCCGACCAGTATACGTACGTACGTACGAACGTGCTGCGCCGCGTTCTCAGGGGAGCCTGTCATAAATGATGCTGGGATGCCGCATATGCACCTTGATAGTGGCCTTCCCATGGAAAAGCGCCAGCACACGATGGCAGAGATGAATATGTTCGTGACGCCCAAAGTGCAGCCGAAAAAATCCTTCATGGCTGTGCGTGTCGACAGGAAAGGGGTACCGTAGACGGCGGCTACGCACAGGTAGACAGCGATAGCCATGCGTGTCGAGGCAAACCAGGAACAGAGTGAAGCCGGCCGCATGATGCCGCAGTCTCCTATTCGAGGAACATGGAGGCAGATTTGGTCTCTGCTGCGAAGCAGAAGAAGCGCACCGAAGCACACCCGCGTCATCGCAACTCCATATATGCACATACCGTACCCATGAGAACACTGCGAAGACGCGACAAAACGGGTAACTCGCCGACGCGAAACAGCCAGGGGTTCTCAGGTTGCAGGTGAACTGGAACAGCAGTTGACGTGCTAGTGGTGCCAGGTGCGAAGACGCCGTCTTCCACCACGAAGAGGAAGCCCACCGAATCGAGAGGCGACATGCCATATGTTGGCGTTGTCAATGCATCGAAGAGAGGGGCAACTGCAGCGTACATTCCTCATATGGCGCACCGACATAGCCCAGGGGTCACCGATCAACGATCAAGTTTACGCGAGCCAACGTCCGAGAATAACCCACCGCACGCAACGCAATACCGCCGCTCCGAGTCTGCACGCATGCGTCAACGTCCCCGACACAAACCGAGCGATCCAATGTCCATGAATAAACACGCACCTTCCACGCCGGCAACCTTGGCGCAGCCGTTTCTGCATAGCGCAAACTGCGGTGGACGCAACCCGCACCCACCCTCACGCCCTGAAGCCTTAAGACGTAATGCCAAACCGACTCTCCCGCCAAACGTGCCCGCATAACCTCCATATCGAACATCGAGAAAAAAAGGCCTGGCAATGCCCGCCGATGCAGTGCGGGAGAAGCACGACGCCGCTAACCTTCACATTTCAATTCGCATCGAGCAGGCTCAGCTGACGTCGCACATGTCCCATCGAAAAGCGCTCTGTTCCCCATGGCGGGTCAGACATGCACAAATCGACCGTCAGGAGGGTCATCCCTGCAAATTTATCATACATAGAAACGTATCCAAGACGTTCCGTTCCATTCATCGAAACATCCTGATCAACACCGAGTTCTTCAACGCACCCAACGTTCCACCCCAGAAGCACACCCTCCTCGCCGCCCATGTAGTCGTACCCTCACCCCTCGCCCTCCGTCTCCACCTCCTCGCACGCCCACATCACATTCTTGAGCCCAGGAATAACCCACCGCCGAACAGGGCATCGCGAGCGCCCACAAAATGAACCGCCCGCTTCTCGCACCCAATAACATTGTCCAGCCCACCTCTTCGCGCCTTCTTCGAACGCTCCATCTGACGTGATCTGCGCTCCAGTTCCCAGGTCGGTCGTCTCCATGAGCGTTCGAAGCATGTCTGCAGGCCGCGGCGCTAGCCGTACAATGAGCTGATTCTCGAGAAGACGCGTGAGCTTCGCCATTCAGCGTGAAGAGACGAACGAGCACGGCGAGTGACAGTAGCAGTGATAGTCCTGACCATTAGAGATAGAAGACACTGCGCAGGGCGAGAACACACGCGACGTCGTCGTCGTCGTCTTCGGAGATTGAGCTTATGAAACCCTATGACGCACACGGTCGCACGAAACGTGCCGTTAAGCTCGCCGACGCGCATACAGCCGCCCGCCAGAAGGCGCAGAGAAGCAGGAGAGACCGCGCGGCTGCAGCCTGGTGGCGTGTGGCTTCGCGGGTGTGAAAGGGAGGGAACGCGAGCGCTGGAACGTTCGATTCCGCGGGGCTGGCGAGCGGGTGCTGTGGACAGGTTCAGAGTGGCATGACTGGCAAAAATAGACCAGGATGGGGTGGTGTCGTGAAACCATAACGTCCTAGAGCCAGAACGTAGAGCCAGATTTTAGTTCTCAATGGAGAAGCGTATGGATGAAGCGTATGCTGCGCTTATTGTGTATGTGGCGTGTTGACAATGCAGAGAACTATGTAGGGCGCGTCAGAGTTTCGGAAATACAAGCATCCAGCCATCCCGGTATGTGGGCCGCAAAATAAGCCGTCCACCATACGTTGCCGCACTACGTAGCCAAGATCCAAGGACGCGAGACATGGGATAGCACAGGTCGCCCAATTTGATACATAGTCCAGCGGACGGCAGAGAACACGACGCGCCACGTCGCCGTTCCAGGGATATCGATGAGCTTCGGGACCTATACTTGCGCCTGGGAAGTGGGAATTGAATGCAAATTACAGGCATTGTGAGGACTGTATGCGGATTGCAGGTATCAAGCTACTTGGGGCCTAGAAGCAGTTGTCTTCATGGCAGAGTTCGGGGGTGGTCATTGCAGAGGAGTTCCCGAAATGCAGACGCAGCGGTTAGTGCCGCCCTATTATGCACACAGAGAGAGGGGGATTCCTGAGATAGTCGTACGCAGCGCATTGTTCCCGCCGTCCAGACCAGGTCCACGCGGGCGCGCACGCAAAGTTGACCCACACTATTCAGCGGGCGAACGAATGTGCCGAGGAGGCCCCGAGGGCTGCAAGTGTCATTCGCCGCTGCGAGGCGCGATGGGAACGCAGGGGACGCGATAGGCAGTGGAGGCAACGGGGGCGATATGAGGGGCTGCGCTTGGAAGGCAGCGTGGAAGGGCGAGTAAAGGTAATGGGCCCGGGGCCGGAGTTTTGCAGATACGGCCTGCGGCGGACGGAGAAGCGAAGCGAAGGCGAAGACGAAGAAGAAGACCTGATATGGAGTGGGTAGCGGTTGTGGGCTTCGTGGCGCAGCGTCAGGTTCTGGACGGGCGGTCTCGAGGCGACCGCGTATTTGTGACAATCGGAACGAACGAGACGTGGTGGTGGTCACCGCCGGGCCGCTGTACGCAGAACGTGACGCGAGCGGGACCGAGGGAGCTCACCGGAAATGAAACGCGTTCGAGAATCGAGTCGATAGCTGCATCGGAACATGAAAGTGACGTCGGTGGCAAAGCTTGTAGCTCGTGCGGGAGGTCAGACGACCGTCTTGCTGCTGGCCAGCTCGCTCTGCAGGGAGAGCACGGAGTCGGATGCGTTGAGGTCGCCGCAAAGGATCGGTGCGGAACGCCTCGGCAGTGGGCGGCAACGCCGGCGGCACGTGGGGACGAGGGCATCGCCGCCGGAATAGGCAGGAGGAGAAGATCCCGCTCCGAGGGTCGCCCCTCTTCCGCACGGATTCCGGCCCCGCCGACTCAGTCTGCTCCTGCAAAAAGAAAATCAAAATGGCGGCTTTCTTCCGGCTCATTCATTGTCCCCGTTCGACGCCGGTGTTATTTCTCTCTCCAGTCTGCTCCGTCTCTGCTGCAGTTTATCTCTCTCTCCGCGCGTGTACAACCTGCTCCTCCTCAAGCACCGCTCCTGCAGCAACCCTACTGCCTGCATCCGTTCTCCTTCCCCCAATCTCGCAGAAGCAATCAGCGCGTGTGGTGATCGCTCCCCCGTCTCTTCTGCCATCCTCTCCACCGCCGCTTCCCCTTCCCTGCTTCCACCCCTGCCTCGCCTTCTCTCAATCATACTCTCTCAATCGGACTGAACACAATCTCTAACCGAATCTACACCCAGATTCGTCCCCCGTCATGTCCTTCATCCTTACCAGGCCCCCGTCCCCGCCCGCGGACGTGCACCACCACTCTGACGAGGACCCCCTCGTCGCCGCTCTCAACAACGCATTCCAGTCCTTTACCGGCGGTGCATCCTCCAACCAACACTCCCGCGACGCGCAGCACGACGCAGACATGCACCGCGATAAAATCGCCCCGTCCCTCGACATCGTCGTCAACTCCGACACCCTCGTCCTCCGCGGCACTGGCGTTGACGTCGACCCCGCTCTGCTCTCTGGCAATGTTGTCCTCAACCTCACAGAGC
Organism: Laetiporus sulphureus 93-53; assembly: GCF_001632365.1. Lineage (NCBI taxonomy): Eukaryota > Fungi > Basidiomycota > Agaricomycetes > Polyporales > Laetiporaceae > Laetiporus > Laetiporus sulphureus. Next base: position 699,711 of record NW_024468513.1, on the reverse strand, counting down.
CCACCTCCTTAAAAGAGATTGTCCTTCAATTCAGGGGCAAGGCCCGCCTCCCCGTCTCTGCCTCCGAGCCGTAAGTGCCTTCGTTCGCATCGCGTCCCCTCCGCATGCTGACTCTCCCTCCTCCCTCGCAGCCTCTCCCTCAGCTCCTCGCAGCTCACCTACCTCGTCTGCAACCATGAATGGTCTTTCCTCGAGGGCAACCGCTCACACTCGCACACCCTCAAGGCAGGCCGCCACCTCTTCCCCTTCCAGCTCCAAATCGGAGGCTCCCTCCCCTCCTCCATCTCCACCGCCGCCCTCGGTGGTGCCTCCGTCCAGTACAAACTCCGCGCGACAGCCGTGCGCCCTGGCTTCGGCCTCACGCACCGCGACCTCGCCGCTAACCTCCCGATCAACATCCTCCGCGGTTTCGGCGGCGAGGCGCTCGAGTACCAGCAGACGCTCGAGATCGAGAACACTTGGCCCGAGAAGCTCATGTACAGCATCATGCTCCCGCACAAGGCCTGGGCTGCTGGCGAGCGCGTCATCGCCGTCGTCAAGTTTTCGCCGCTCGTCAAGGGCGCGCGTGTCCTCAACGTCACCACCACCATCAACGAGACCGTCAAGCTCTACGCCCGCCAGGGTACCCAGGAGAGCACGCGCGTGATTAGCAGCACGCGTCACGATATCGTTGATGGCCAGGCGGTGTGCGTGGACGAGCAGCACCACCGGTACCACATACCGCTCTTCCATCACAGCTCGCACTCGCAAACGACGCGTCCGGGCTCGCTTGGGCAGTCTACACCCGCGAGCCCAGATACAGGCGCGAGCCACGCACATCACAGCCACACTGCGAGCGGCACGCATACTCCTGCAGGGAATTACTTCCCACCACCCCCGCCTACGACATCGCACCCGCCGTCGCCTCTTCACCATACATCCGAACTCACGCCGCTAATGACCACTACGACGAATTCATCTCAGTCATCTGGTGTCGGTTCGGGCCTGTCCCGCCCCATTTCTGCGCATGGCGCGGCGACACCGCTGACGGCCCTGTCACCGTCGAGCGCGAGCGACGAGAGCCTCCCTTCTGCTCCGTGTGCGATTTCGCCGCTGCCTGTCATGGACCCGTCAGAGATGGAGCTAATCGAGCCTGCCGTCGACGTCGTGTCCACGCTCAGCATCGCCGTTCCCCTGCACGCGACACCGAGCCATTCACTAGAGGTGTGTTCCTATTATAATTACTTGGAGCTTATTGCTGATCGTTTCATTCATTACAGCCAATCCAAGTTTCGCACCGCATACGCTGGTCAATCATGATCGGAAACCGCGACGGGCACACATCGGAACTGCGCTGCTCACTCCCGCTGCACATCCTCGATCACAAACTATACGACGAGGCGCGCGCCGCGACGCTGCACACGCGGCGGATCCTGCTCGGGCCACAGGACATCGAGGGCGGGCAGGCGGTCGGCACGCACGGCGAGGACCCAGAAGAGGACAACGACCTCCCGAGCTACCCCGCACACGTGCGCGACCGCGTCGCGAACGCATACATCTCCGACGCGGCGGCGTTGCGCGTCGTGAATCCCTGGGTGATGCAGGGCGTGAGCCCCACGCTGCCGCCGCCCGTGAGCGAGGGCTCCTCGGGCCTGCAGAGCCCCGCGGCGTTCGAGACGTGGCAGGTGAACGGCGCGAACGCGCATGCGGCGGGCCAGGGGAGGCATCATCTCCCGCAGGAGCCCGCGCCGGGCGCGACGGCGCCGCTTGAGTGGGTGAACACGGAGCTCCTGCTGAGTCTGAGCGGGGAGGCGCCGGAGGCGCCTGTGCACCCGCCTCCGCCGCGCGTGACGCCGCCGAATCGCACCCCGCCTGAGAGCTCGCCGCGTGCGAGCAGGCATGGGTCGCGGTACCCCAGCCGCGCGAATAGCCGGGCTGCGAGCCCGGAGAGGGGGCCGGTGGTGCTGAGCGCGGGCGGGGGCGTGCATGGTCCGCATGGGCATGGGGAGACGTACGTGCACAGTCATAGTACGGCGAGCCGGAACATGCATTCGCTTTTCAATATTGCGATGAAGCCGTTTACGAGCTTGGGGAGCACGTTCTCGCTTGGGTCGAGGAGTCCGAGTCATACGAACCTGGCGCACGGGAACGGGAACGGGACCGGGCATGGGCATGGGCATGGGCATTCGCATTCGCACTCGCATTCGGCGCAACATGGTGTAGTGCAGAGCGTGCCGCAGTCGCATGGGAGCTCGACCGCGCCGTCCGCGAGCGCGTCCTCGGTCAACCTCGCGAGCCTCGCGCACTCTCACTCTCACCCCCACCCACACCCCCACCCCCACCCACACGCGCACCCGCAGACGATGACGAGCCCGGAGCAGCTGCACTACGCGTTCACGGAGGTGCCGGACTACGACATGGCGAGCCGGGGGTTCCTTGGCGGGGGGATCACGCCGCTGTCGAGCTTGCGCGGGCTGCCGAGCTATGAGGAGGCGCGGGCGGAGCGCGAGGTGGGGGGTGTGGAGAGGAGTTTTAGTGATGCGAATTTGGTGGGGTGGTTTGCGGCGGGGCAGAGGGGGCAGCTGGTGCAGGGGCAGGCGCAGGTGTCGAGGACGGTGGCAAGTACACCGCCGACGGAGGCGGTGTCGGTGGCGGCGGCGGCGGCGGCTTCGCAGATGAGGTCGACGGTGTCGAGATCGAGTTTGGCGTTCACGACGGCGAATGGGTCATAGCCTGGCTATTTTCTTTCTGTGCTTCTACATTTTTCTGGTCTCGTGGTTCGGCGCATCTACGGTCTTCTATTCTGCTCTTTCTTTCCTTTTGTAACGCTCTCCTCGCACACGCATCCCAGCTCTTCTCTCTCGCATGGCAAACACACGAGCATATTATACATCCCCACATCCGTGTTGAATGAGTGTATTAATGTACAACAGAACTTACGACTACATAGACTAGACGACGACGATGCGACGACGATGACGACGAATACTCTGTATGATACGACTTGGCGGATGGACTTCCTCTGATAGTGGTTTGGTTTATGAATAGGTGTCCTTTCTCGAGTTGTATTGGGATTTAGCTTGTTTTCGTGTAGTGTCTGCAACAATAGATTGGATATGAACGGTGAATTCGAATGAATTTTGGTGGAGCGCGCGTGTTCAACTTGGTGTGATCAGAGTTCAAGCACGAGATGGACACGAGGGATGCACAGATGCATGGGAAGGAGTGCACTTATATAGGTAAGAGTCTCCGCTTCTTGACAGCGGTGACCTCGCTGCACTGATCTTCATCTCGTACCCTCACCACTGCACTGATCTGACACCCTTGAAGTAAACACTGTCCTTTGAATCAGACTTATCTCACTGCTGATGAACATGTCTTAGACACTGTCGACCTCATATATCAGTGGCAATCACAATCCGGCAAGTATCTAACACAACTCCAAACCAAGATACTGTCATGGCGGTATGTTCACATTTTTCAGCTTGCTCTGCTTTGCTGCTGACCCATCTCCGAGTCCAGAGACACAGTGATGCACAGGAGAAATTGATCACACAGATTCTGATTGCCATCTTTATATGTACCATCATATGTATCATTGCCATTACAGCCCACACTGTCCTTCTGTGGCAAGATTTGAACCATCAGTTACATCTTTTAAACCCAGAGAAATTTCCACTTCTTCCCTGGTACAAATTGATTTTTTGATGTAGTTGTATGAATGTACATTTCTTATACATTGTGGTCAAGTTCCTTCATGAGCTAGTAGCACATCAAAGAATGTCTATTTGGACAGCTCTTATCGTCACTGACTGAGTTGCCAAAAGAGAGCACAACACCGTCCTTCACGTTGATGTTGACGTCGCCATCTGCACGGACCGCGACTTTGATGCCGAGCGTACTGATGAACGTATATGTGAGTGATGTCATTGTTTCTGTCAGTGTACAAATCCTTAATGACTGATGAAGGAGCTGGCTGGAGCAGTATTGTGGACCGCGGTTGAAGTCCTTGATGAGCGCTGCGCCACCTTGTATGGGTCAGTAGGGTCACCGAGGAGGCTGAAGAGTGAGTACTGAGGCTCTGTGCGGTGAAACAAATGTGGGAGCACTAGAAACCTTAATGATGAATGAATTTGGGCGGAGAGGTTTGACTTGGTGCCAAACATGCGAGGGTGTTCGAGTAGAAATGATAATCGTTCCCCCCATCCCGTTGCTCTTGCATTGGGCGCCTACCTGTGATCACGACCACGTGATCGCGCCACCGACGCGTTCGAGCTCTAATCGAAGGAATGGGCTTGCAAATGTTGTTATCTTCTCTCAAGCACGGCTGGTCGGCTCCAGTTCACCGATAGTAAGAGCGCGAAGGCGTCATAGCGCGAGGGAAGGCGCAACATACAGAAGACAGGATATTAATGGACACGCGCGACGCGACGATATAACTTTGTTGCAAACTGTCACCACGCCATCTTACATGCGCGATTGCATGATACCTGCTTATACATTCAAAATGATAGCATACAGTGTAAAATATCATACTGACCATCTGCTCATCGATATGCTTTCAGAAATTTCGTGATTTTGCTGTCCGTGCGCATCTGCGATTCATTTTGCCAGCAACTTCGCCTTGTTTCCTCTCTTGTTACAATCGCCTTACTGATAGCTGATCGTGACCGACGAGGAATCTGTCGACACCGAGGTCAAGACCTCGCCATTCTGCTCGATATTGATGAGCGTCGCGGTCGATGGGCCAACGGTTTCTCCATCGTAGGTCGCTTCTGCATTGGTAAACGTAACGGTGCCGAAGTCAGCAAAGGCGACGAGTGAACCATCCTCCTCATAGTCCTCGACGATCCATTCCGCATTTTCCTCGCACAGGGCATACGAAGAGCTCAGGTCCTGGGTCACTGTCTGTCCCGTCGACGGGTTCTCGATGTACGCAGTCCCCGATGTCGTGCTGCTCGCCGTCACAGTAAGCTGGACCTGATCTCCGGCACTGAAACTGATGCCGGAGAAGTCGTAGGAGACATCAGGATATCACTCATACCAGGCTTTTGGAAGTATCGTCAGAATAACGCAACGCTTTAGGACGAACCGTGGCTTGCGTACCGCTATACGAGACATCGCCGTACTCGTCGACCGTAAAGTCGACACCGGTCTGCAGGATGGCGTTCTCGCAAGTGTAGCCATCGATTCCGACCCAAGCAGCTGCAGATATGTGTCGCCCGAACTGCCACTGGGTGCACTGGGAGTGGGGACCGCAAACATGCCGGTCACGGCTGTGAATGATCCCTGTGCCGAACCGCAGATGAGTCCTCTGCTCAAACAAATATGTCGAGCATTCTAACGTGCCTCAGATTCAGCGTAAGCTGCTCCAGCCCAGTTCGTATCGTACTGCCCATTGGCGACGTCGCTGGTTATCGACTGGTCGATGATTTTAAAAGGCTGCGAACGGTGAGAGCCCGCGGCGCGGTGGGCAACGCGTTCTGCCAGCCTGGTGCCTCTAGGCCCCTTGATTCTGCGGACCACTCGATACTTGCTGATAGCGCCCTGTAAAGCATGCAGTCGCATTCGTTGTTCCGGGATCAGGGAAATTCTACATTCATATGGATGGCTTGGACAGAAAAGTTCTGCTGCGACTCGATATGATGAACGACGTGCCTAAATTATTCGGGGGTCGTCAACGTTGCCTTCAGAAAAGCACAGTAACTTCATCATGCCTGTCATCGACCGACGCATATTTCTGGATGGGAAGACTTTCCACGAACCCCTGAGGCTGCATTGAGTCGATGGCATTCTCCAGGTTATCCTATTTGCGCCCGCCGAGTACCAGAGGTAGCGTTTCCGGTTCTGCGTCTCGCACTGCATGCAGATTGATATGGCTTACGGAAGGAGTGTCGACTTCAATGGCATTTCAAGCTCACTATAGACCTCGACACAGGACAGTGGTTCGCTTGGCTGTGCAAGAATCTTGAAGCAGACCAAATACAGGCAGTCCGACTTCAGGTACAGACTCTATAGGCCAGCACGGCGGCAAAAGCGTACTTCCAATCATAGTGGTCCGGCTCGTTCTTCCCGAAACCTTTCCACAAGTCTCCGTATGCGACTTTTCAGTAGACGCTCCGGTCCTGTACTGACGATCGGGAAAAGACATGCAGGATAGTCCTCGTAGCCCAATTATCACCGCGCGTCAGCAGGTTCGTCCTAATCGTGTACTGTTGGTGAAGACATAGCTAGCAAGCGCGTTTGACATCGCTGTCAAGCCGAGCAATGAGCTATCGCAACCGAGGTTCGGGCTGTGGATGCAGGTCACGCTTGACCTGAAGTAGGAGGAGAGGAGTCGAAAAAGGCCTTGCCAAGTTCGCCGACAAGATAAAATGTGGTTGTTGATGGGAATTAGAGTCGTTTGAGGAACATGGCTGTGACAGAAGCCTCCGCGGTGAGGATGAGGGCATGTAGCCGTCTGGTCGGCACGATGGGCTCGAATGAATTTTCTTCAGTGATCATTGGCACCGACAGAGTCAAGCTTAAGTCGAGTGTAGTCAGAGTGGGGAAGATTGTTATCACGGAGGCGACATCAGATACCAGAAATATTTCAATCATAGTTGCGTGACGCCAGAGGTTACGAGGATTTGCAGGAGTTGGTCTGAGTACGGTGTCGCCTAAACTGCCCACTGCGCGAGATGCGATGGACCGTATGCTATGACAGAAAGATGACATGCAAACGATACGCTAGTGAACACGTTTCGAGCTGAGGAAGCGGGAGGAGGAATTGGATAATCCAAAGATAATGTCCATGAACACTCGCTGAAATTCCCAAGAATCAAGCATTTGATAAGACGCATCTCTGGTTGCACAATATTCTTGACGATTGAACTACGCGGAGCGTGCCCGGGAGATAGATGTCAAGAAATGCGTCATTCGACTGCCGCAAAAATGCAGAGATATGTTCAACACTGGGAGGCCACACTCTATGGTTTTGGTGCTAGCCCACAGCTCCAACATCGCGAGCGTGGTCTGTGCCAGCATGCAACACGTGTGAGCTATAGACAAAGGCGCGAGTGTAGCCCACCTTCTGAATTTTTTTTTGGTGAGAAAGTTGTCAACGGAACAACGCGACTAGACTAGGTAGCACATAGCAAATGTACCTAAAAGTTGATGGTGTTTTGAGCCAAAGAAGATGGAGGAGAGCGCACGCAGTGAACGTGCAGGTATACTCGGATTTGCGAGGTAGCCTGCAGCAAACCCTGATACGTGTTCCACAGGGTCATCCATAACCGCAAAGAAGTCGGCTAGAGTATTTGAGCAGCATCCGATGGCGATGGCGGAAGAACACAAGGAGAGAATGCGTGACACCCAGTGGCTAAGGCGCTAAGCGCTTGCTTAACGATCAAGTTGATCATGAATTTGGTATCTGTTGGTTGGTTGATTCGACTTTGGCCCTGCTTCCAGCGTTCATGCAGCGTACGGCGTAGACCATCTCAACTGCAGGTTCACGTGCCATCGATCATTAATAAAGATAGCTGAGGGCCGCCTCTCAGCACCACTTGTACTACTTTCCCCTCCACGTCACGCCCATCTTGCTCAACCATCAGTATTGCACTCGTTGAGTCCCTCGGAGGGCGCGCTACATCCCCAATCAGCAAACCCTATGGTGAGCACCGTATGCGCGCCACATTGACTCGCCACATATATGTCACTTGCAGTATCGCGAGATGAAGAAATCTCAGCCTTCGAAAGTCACGGAGCTGAGACGGTCGAGACGCTTGATGAAGAAGTTAGAGCGTTCGCTTCAAGCATCCAAGGATGCTGTATCTAGTCTCCCGCGGGCAGACGAGACAATTCCTTCAACCTGCACGGGCTCCGGATATCCTCGTCTGATAGCTGTATCCATCCGCCACATCCCTGCCGACGTCCTGCGACTCGTGTTCTCCGAATACCTGGACATTCCCGATAATGCTCACAGGTTACATCGAGCAACAGTTCTTACCATGGTGTGTCACACTTGGCGAGCTATTGCGCTAGATAGCGCGGAGCTCTGGACCGAAATAAAGCTCTCACTCGACCATTCTCTACCACCACTCTCGACCATATCAGCAGCCCTTTCTCTATCACGTCAACGGCCTATTGACGTCTATTTGCGGGTGGATAGACATCTGGAAGAGTCTGATCATGCGTATTGGCGTAGAGCCATTGAATTGGTGTGGGAGCACCAAGAGCGGTGGAGCTCTTTCGATCTCGACTACCTGTACGATCCCTACATGCCGGCTTCCAGCATGGATCTCAAATTACAGGGGACTCTGCCTTACCTACGCTTTATCAAGTGCAAATTACAAACTTATCTCAATGACAGAGGGTACTATCAGATTTCCATCAGCGTTCACAATTTCGTGGCACCAAGAATATGCAACTTGTCCCTTGGACGCTTGGTTAATGGGGTGTTTAAGTTCACGCCGACGAGTTTAAGCCATTCATTCCTTTCACTCGAATCCCTCCTTCTCGACTCCCGATTAGTACACTTTCGAAGGGAGAGCCGCGTCGAGATATTGAGAGCGCTGGCGTGCCTGCCCAAGCTGAAAGTTCTCCAGATCATTGGCAACGGTTGGGAAGGCTCTCTCACGACACCCAGCCCCCCGATTTGTTTGTCGTCCCTCAGGGAGCTCACCATCACGTCGTGCGGGGATTCGGCGATCGCCGAATGGCTGGCTATATTTCGGGCTCCAACTTTGACGACTATTGTCTTACCTGTTTGCGAGATGAAGATGCGGGGCTTTGACACATTCAAACAGCGGTTTCCGTCATTGCACAGGATGCATTTTGGCGTACGCTATCCAATGGGTTCACTTACTCCCTATGCCAAATTCTCAAGATACGTATCAGTTATAGAGCTCAAAACCTCTGTCAGCGAGTATTGGAGCTTCCGGTGTTTGATGCAAAATTTGGAGCAGAATGGCACCCATCTTTTTCCTTTGTTACATCGACTGGAGATCCACTTTTCGCGCCGCCTGGAAGAAAAATCCATCGACAGGTACTTGATAGAGGCTCTTCGCAACCTCGTCAAGACACGTTCGTGGAAGAGAGCTTCTAGCAGAAATAACGACCTCGATACAACTGGTGCCACGCTCCGGGAGGTGCATATACGGACCTCTGGGAATATGACACCATCGCTGAGAAAATGGTTCGAGGAGTACTTGGTATGCTTTACCTGCTCGTCAACGACACTGCAAGATTTGCAAGAAGAGACAGTGAGACTGGTGCGCATGCTATCGAATAGCGTCAAGATGTGTACGTACTGATGCTTTCGTGACGCAGGTGAATGGTGAGGAGGAATGATGCGGGACGGAGAAAACTCGATTACATGAGAATGGTGGTACAGGCAGCGGCAGTTCATCTATATAGTGATGAACCACTAAGCCTCATGGCTCGAGCAGGTCTGGTGAGCATAGGGGGCCTCGCACACGTTCAAGTTGTCCTGTGTCTATTAAACGTCTCTTTCTGTCAAGCCTGCCAGGCTGGCTACGCGGCTCGGCCTGGTGGGCTAAATTATGGGGATCAGTCGTGTGTTACAGCAGTATCAGATAGAGTTGATATATCTGTTTGAGCGCGGAAAGCCCACCTCGGCGTGAAAGGAATTCATCGACTAGAATCCTTCCATTTCGAAGCATGTCGGTCAGTTCGGAGGTTTGTCTGTTGAAAATCTTTTTCCGGTGGACAGGATGAGGATGGTCGATCATGCGCTGCAGAGCAAGTACCGTTACTATCTACGCAGGGAAGCCATTGAGAATCTTTGCGATATTTTGATTCAACTGCTGAATGTTATCATTTCGCGAGTCTATAAAGGCACCGTGGAGCCAATCAACAGTGCGGAAAGGCATACCTGTCTTTCTTCAGGCTTCCTCTCAAAATGAGGCATTCGTAGCAAAGGCATGAATTTATAACTCAGCTATGACACCTTTCCTGCAACAAGAAACGTTCATTTGCTTGCTGTGATGGGCAGGTGAACATTATGTATAAATGCCAATAAATCGGACGTGACTCACTTCTTCAGGTCCATTGGCTCTGAATATAATGTTTCGAACCGAGTGCGCAGGTCAGAGGTGACGATAAGTTGTTGTTGGCAACCCGTTGCCGGTAAATGTTGGCCGTGGGAGAAAGGTCGAATGGGCCGAATGCTTTCGCCACAGTGAGGACATTTTCCGCTGTTAGCCTAGGAACTGTTCAGCGGTAGTCCGACGAGTGCAAGAGGAGAAAACGGTCCCGAAGAGGGGGGTCGGGCCTGTGGCCGCCACTGAGCAGCCACAGATCTCGATCAAGTTTATCTCGCGCCACCGTGCCACCGGCGTCCTCGGAAGTCAGCACAGACTGGCACCGCTCGTCCCCGCTGAGTGTTGAACAGATCAGTTTGTTTCTTGCGTCCTTTTGCATGTGCATAAGTGATGGAAGAAACGAGCTCAAACTTCTCGACTTTCAGAGATTGCCTCGTGAGTCGTGTGATTGCGCAGCCAGGTGTCCTCGACTCTCCTTCTGACAACCCCGACTCGCTCGACGATTTCACCTCCTACCTGGCCACCGAAACCTGGCCCGGTCTGCCTGTGTCTCTCCGCTCCGCATCTTACGAGTCTCGCTCAGATCTCCCTGACGTCGACACTCTGCCGCTGGAGAGCATACCCTTGTCATTCTTCGATACCCTAGTCTCCTGCGGTATCACAGAAGATGCCGACGCTGCCATGTCTCTACTGCGGAAGGTGCTGCTGGAGTACGTGGCCGAGACGTGTGCGCCACCGCCTGTGTGGTCCAAGACACGCACGTCGGAATGCCAGATCTGCGAGCGCGAGGTGCCGTTGACCTACCACCATCTCATACCGCGCCAAGTCCACGCGAAAGCACTTAAGAAACAGTGGCATCGGGAGGCGATGTTGGACTCCGTGGCTTGGCTTTGTAGGTAGGATCACGCGCATTCGGAGCATGGGTCTTAGCTGAATGTGCTATGATGGTGCAGGCCGTGCCATTCTACTGTACATCATGTCGCATCCAACGAAGATCTGGCCAAGAAATACTACACCGTCGACTTGCTGCTGGAGAGGAAAGACATCCAGAAATGGAGAAAGTATATATCAAAGCAACGATGGGCGGTTAAGCGAGGTTGACTCTCAGCTAGCCGGTGCTCTCCTCTGTATCGTGGCCACCGGAATGTCTCTCCCCGGACTGGTAGTGGACGTTTGCTGATACCGAGGCCTGCCTATTGTCATGATCATATTGCATATATCATGCAGCCCGACTACCATCCGATGCGCTCTCAAGCTCGAGCTACAATGGAATCTCCTGAGCCGATCACTGAGCGGAATGGAATATCATTCCAATTGTGTTGCAACACCTGCCAGTCAAGAATTACCAACAGTCCGCCAATCCCAGGCGACGGAATGATTGGACGAATGACAGGTCAGAATGATCTCTTTCTATATTCGGCCAGATCTCCACGCGAGATCGACGCGTCCACCGCAAGGCTTGCGCGTGCCACCGCCATTGCATCGCTGTAATTGTTGCCCTCGCTTCCCTTCATTAGCGATGTCATAAATTTTATTGTGCACAGACCATCTCGTATCGCTTGACTTACGTGCAGAATGAAAGCAGGCTGCCAGACGGGCTGAACACCGACCCTTCTCCCGCACAAATCGCCGTAACTAACGCAACCACCTTGTGTCCCGCAACGTGCTATGGTAATCCTGAGTCCATTCTAGGGCGACCGATGAAATTTAAAGGGACCACGCGTTTGCTTGCAACGATCCTCCGCGGTGCCGCCATTTCTCCCTTTCTCCTCCTCTCTGCTCTTCTGCTCAGCGCTGGCCGCCGTATAAGTCTTCCTTTCGTTCTCGTTCTTCTTCAGCACGCGGCCGGTCACCGCGCTCATAATTTTCTTCATCAGTTTACTATCGAAGCTGCGGTGCTGCTGCGCAATGCTGTCGAACGCTCTGTTTGTTGTGTCGTTGTTCTCGCTCGCCCTGGGCAAACCGCTTGCATCCAGCATGCGCGTGCTGGAACGCAGGAACAGCCCACCGGCGGATTTTTCCTACTCGGGTGCCGCGCATTCGAGTACGATGATGAATTTGCGTATTGCGCTTGCGCAGAGCGATGTGGCCGGACTGGAGGAGGCTCTATACGATGTGAGCTCGCCCTCGAGCGAGAACTACGGGAAGCACTTGACTAAGGAAGAGGTAAGCCCGAGTCTCTTAGATTTCTGTGAAGAATCTGATCGATCGAGAATGCGATAGGCTGCATCATTCGCGGAACCCACCAGCGAGACCCTCGCTGCGGTCACCTCCTGGCTCGAAAGCAACGGCATCAACGCGACTGCACTCACTCCTGCTAGTGATTGGCTCGCCTTCTCTGTCTCTGTGGAACAGGCGAACGATCTCCTTGACGCACAGTACAATGTGTACACCCACGAGACAACTGGACGACATGTTATTCGTACGATGTCGTATTCTGTGCCAGCTGCGATGGAGGCGCATGTGGACGCGGTATATCCCAGTACGACGTAAGTCCAGACTGTTCGATCGTAAATCATCTGCTGAAAGTCATGATGTTATGTAGATTCCCGAGTACCACAGCCCTGGCACCTGTGTTCAAGGCGCACAAGAGAGGTCGCGATCAGCTCGATGTGGTTGTCAAGAAGAGCTTGGGAATGAGCTCGTCGTCCTCCATCGCTACCTCCGATGTTTCTGCCTCCTGTGCCCATGAGATCACTCCATCTTGCCTTCAGTCGCTTTATGGCATCCCTACGACGTCTGCTAGCAACTCATCAAACACGCTTGGCGTCAGCGGGTTCATCAATCAGTTCGCGAATCAGGCGGACCTGAAGGTAGGCAAGAGTCGTCACTACCAGCTGGCGGGATACTGACAGAACGGCGTGGTGATTCAGAGCTTCTTGGGGCAATTCCGCACTGACATCAGTGATAACACGACGTTCAGCCTGCAGACTCTGGACGGCGGAAAGGACCTGCAGAGCGACAGTGAGGCGGGCGTCGAAGCTGTGCGTTGCATCTTGTATCTGAGTACGCGTTCTGGCGTCACTGACGGTATCGCATTGCCATCGATAACGTTGCACAGAATCTGGACATTCAATACACTGTCGGTCTTGCCACGGACGTGCCGGTGACGTTCATCTCTGTCGGCGAAGACACCTCAGATGGCGACCTCGGTGGATTCCTCGACATCATCAACTTCTTGCTGAACGAGGACAGCCCGCCGGCGGTGCTTACGACGAGCTATGGCGATAACGAGGAGAACATCCCTATCAAGATGGCGGTGTATGCTCAGTTCTGTATCTGCCCGATTCGCTTGGTTGATTGACGTGCTCTTTGATAGCAATCTGTGCAATGCGTATGCCCAGCTCGGCGCACGCGGAGTATCAATCTTGTTCGCATCTGGTGATGGAGGTGTCTCCGGGTCACAGAGCCAGGAATGCACCGACTTCGTGCCAACCTTCCCCTCCGGCTGTCCCTAGTGAGTACCGCTCCTATTAACGCCCCAAATCCGCCGCTGACTGACGCACCACAGCATGACCTCTGTCGGCGCAACGACCGGCATCTCGCCCGAAGTCGCTGCCTCCTTTTCCGCGGGTGGCTTCTCCAACTACTTCAGCACGCCGTCCTACCAGTCCTCCGCCGTCGCATCCTACCTCTCCGCACTCGGCGACACTAACGCAGGGCTGTTCAACACATCGGGGCGCGCGTACCCCGACGTGAGCACGCAGGGAGCGAACTTTGCGGTCGTCATTGACGGGCAGGTCAAGCCAGTCGACGGGACGAGCTGCGCGAGCCCGACGTTCGCGAGCGTCGTTGCGCTGCTGAACGACGAGCTCGTGAGCGCGGGGAAGAGCACGCTTGGGTTTTTGAATCCTTGGTTGTATAGCACGGCGAGCGGCGCGCTGAACGATGTGACGAGTGGGGATAACCCGGGGTGTGAAACGAATGGTTTCCCGGCTACGACAGGGTGGGATCCGGTAGGTGGCCCGACTGGGTGGAATTGGTTGCCCTGAGACTGAAGATGTGTTGCAGGTGACCGGGCTTGGAACGCCGAACTTCGCGGCATTGAGGACGGCTGCGGGATTGTAGACGATGGTAACAACAGCACAATATCGGTACTGTATGAAAGGGGATCTTCTTCTTGGATGGTTGATTTGGTCGATATGTCTAGATAACTGCTTGTTGCTTGCATCTTGGGAGCTTTCTGGACTCCGCTGAAGGAAACAATTTTGGGACAATAGTGTAGCATAGTCAGCCGGGATACATCAACATATGCTAGGATACGTACGTAGTAGCATTGAAAAGCGGAAGTGTCCAGTTGAATCAATAGTATGTTCGGAGGATATGAGCCGGAGAACGTCAGCGGGGATGAAGCAGATTAAAGCGGCATTCGTCACGGATGCTTGAAGTGACCTCTTTGACTTCTCCTTCTAGCGCCTCGACTCCATAGCTTCCGAAATCTGGAGTTCCTCGCTGTTGTAACTGTCATGCGTATGGTGAACGTCGCATGAATATCTTGGGCGAAACCCCGGAGGGGTTTTGCCGATTACGCCACTGATCTCGATCAACGATGATCTGCCGCCACTGCGCCATCGACTCGGATTCGTTAGTACGAGCGGAAGCCTCTCCGCGTGAGTGTAATTATTGCTTCCGATTGCACCCCCTCCGCTGATGAAACAAATGTCGCTTGAAGCGCAGAAAAATGTGACAACGCAGAGAATTCCGTTTCAAACCGATTGCGAAATTGTCGTTGAACATTAAGCGCCTAGCGCTTAGTGGTCGGCCATTCTCGGAATTTTTGACTGAAAATTCAGCGCGAACTTAACTCTGTCTCCAGCATACAACGGCTCCTCACAAACTGCTCCTCATGGTGCTGCCCAGGTGACCCGTAAGTTCGTTATCGGTACGAAATCCTGATATTCGTGATACCTATGCTGGTTGGACAGTGGACTTCGTTAATTCGCGTGCAGTTCTATGAACAGTACGTGCTGTCTGGTGGATATTCTTCGAAGCATGCTTACACAGGCTTGTGCATGTCACTGCGGTGCCTCTGAGACGTACGCTTGGCTTCAATGTGACCGCCGCACGGATAAAAAGGACGAATTTAAATTATGCGACGCTCCAGCAGAGAACCTCTTGCTTCAGTAAATCAGAAGAGTTCTATCGAGGGGAGGGCCGCGACATTATAAAGGCGAGTGCAAGCACAGAATAACGCTTTGTTTTCGGACCCTCTATCCGCTACGAAATATGCCAGCTGCTATCGATGGGCTATGGGATCTCCTTTAGCGACATAACCCGGCACGCCGGGCTCGGAATGGGGATGAGTTATCAGCATAAGCAGGATCCGAAGTAGAACGCCAACGAGACACACTACAAAGCTTTAGTCGTAGGTCGTATTTAATCCCCATCGCAGATGTCACTGATCTTAATCTATCCTGGAACGTATTGCAGGAGAGATCAATTGATCTTGACCACAATCTCACGCACAACTCCGCAGAACGTTAATATTAATTGCGAGCTACTAGCAATGCAGCCGAGCGCCACCCTCCAAGGCGCCACTCTGCTTGCGAAACAAGATCCCGCTGCCCTTCATTCATGTCCGCAAATAACATATATGCCTGCCGCTTTGGACATCAACCAACTGCCATGCGGCTAGTCGAAATGCGCCCTGTCCCAAACTTTGAACTAGCAGATAATCTTCTGCGCACCTCGCGAACAACTTTGGCCGTCATTTCCCTGCCTAGATCGGTATGTATGCTAACGACAAGAATCCAGGAACGGCACGCGACCTTGGAATGATTAGCAGCATCACACAGGTCCATCACATCAACTGCGCCCCCACCGCACAGCCAGCGCGCAGGACATCCTTTACCGGTGGCTCACACTCTTTGTCACTTCGTCTCTGGTAAGCACAATTTCTGCGATGGCGTTCGCCCCTCTGACTGCGACTGCAATCCTTCAATTACAGCTAGTCCCCGCATTTGCGAGTATTCCAACAGTGCACGAGCTGACCGCGGCGAAACCACGCCAGAACACGCTCTTGCTTTGCCACACAACAAGCCCCGTGCCGATTCCACTCCCATCTTCCCATCCCTCTCCTCACCCACCTCCCCTCATTGGCCCTTGCGAACCAGTTCCCTGTCATGGGAACGGCCCCGTCGCACCACGCCCATCTCAGCAGCACTGCCCACCGACCCCGCATCTCGCACATCACCATTCCCTAGGGTCATGGGTCGCACTCGCTGTCACGCGGCCACCGCAGTAGGAAGCGCCACACTACGTAGATTATGAAAGCAATTCAACGAAGACGAGCGATAGATCACATAACAAGACGACGGAACCAATGTACAAAGCCTACAACTCCCACCCCACACGCCTCCTTATTGCTCCTTCCCGTTCCCCTCACACTCACGCTCTCATCCCCCGCATGCAAGCCAAGAAGGCACACTCAGGTGCATCCAGCAGAAAAGTAAGATGAGCACTGGAAATGTACAGCACGACCACTACGCGAAGCTAAAAGGCTGTGATGTAGCACACGCATCTAGCTTTGCGCTGCCGGGCGAAATCTACAGATCAATATCTACTTCTCGTCGGTGTTCTTCATGATCCAGGGCTCCGACGCGACGAACTGCGAGGTGGGGACCCCGAGCTCGAACAGGTGGGACACAGCATTGGCGAAGCTGACAGCGGTCGTCAGCATCCTGGTTCACACGCACAAGGCAGCAAAGGGGACGCACTCCTTGAACCACAAGTCCTGGTCCTTGGCATACGCCTGGACGTACTTCTTGAACGTCTTGTCCTGGACGAGTGCGTAATCCGAGCTAACAGCCGATCTTCGTAACTAACGCTCGCTCGAGAATAAGAAGAGCAAACATACGGCAACATCATCAGCGTGCCGGTGGTCTTGTCTGCGAGCTGCTTGGGGCCGTCCCACTTCCTCCAGACCCACTTCTCTTCGAGCAGAAGGCGGAAGTACTCGTTACTGACTGTGACCGGCGAGAACGTCCAGGGGCCGTCGAATCCGGAGCGGTCGCGGTGGCAACGGCCGAGGGCATGTGCACCAGAAAGAGCTACGATTTCCTGGTCGTTGAAGCTATACTACCATCAGTGCTCGGCGACCATGCAAATTGAGAGGACGGAACGAACCCCATGCGGTGGAAGATCTAGAGACGCAAGATGTTCAACGGGCTGCAATTAGGCGACTCGGCGACTGGCACTTACGTTCCGGAGGTGGTCAGCGCCCTTTGCACCATCAGGGAGACGACCGTCGGGAGTAGCCTGTTCTGCAAAACCATCGATTCTGCCTGGTCTCCATGGGATCTTTGGGCCGCCCATCTCCTGGATCGCGCACACGCCGCCAAGAGTCCACAAATCACCGTACGAGATCCAAGGGAACTCCTGATGGATCTTTTCCTGGACAGCACGAGCGACCTGCAAGCCAGCGTTTGCACTATGCAGCGATTCCGGTGCGAAACGCATCGTCGCATAGTTGCTGCAAGGACGCGTCAACACCCACTCTATGGCGAATTCAACATGCTACTAACCTGCCGCCAGTATTAGTTGCCTTATCGTAGGTTCCCGAGCAGTGCCAGGCAAGACGGAGAAGCACAGGACCGTAGGAGCCATCTGCATCGTGAGCGTGAGTCTAGGAAGGACCCCACGAACGGTGACGTTCTCACGCACCGTCGTAGTCGATGTCGGCAGCCTCGTCCATTACCTCGGCGATTCTGTTGTACACCTTCGCAATTCAGTCGTGTCAGTCACGGGATGCTGCAGCGATCATGATGCAGCTCCTGACCTTCTGGTAGTCTTCCTTTGTAGGCACAAGCTTAGTAGCAGCCTTCGCGGACTGCACGCCTGACTTGATCGCAGTGCCCGCCTCCTTGGCGGTGTTCGATTCGGACGCGTATACATAGTAGCCAATGCCTCCGGCCGCAGTGAGTGCTGCTAGGCCTGCGAATAAAGCAGCATTCGACTTCTTCGGCGCTGCCTCGGTTGAATACCTCCTGAAGGCGGGATTACGGAAGGCGCGAGGTGCCCTCGCAGCATTGACGGGGGCCCTGCGAAGGGCTGCTCGGACGACTGCGAACGACATGGTGGGAGAGGGGCGTGGGCGTGTGCGTGTGTGGGAGGAGGCCGCCGCGCTCGCATTTGGCCTTTCTCGGGCGTCTATCTCTCGCTTAGCAAATGATCCATATTTGATCGGCTAACAGCATGTGATGTGGGGTAGCAGCCAATCGAAGACCAGGGATTGTGATATTCTCGAGTGTACTGTCACGATCACATGACCGTGCATGAGCATTTGTCACGCTGCTATGTCATTCTGGGATGCCGTCATGCTGCCCCGAACATATCCGTGCAATCGCGATGTGTCGCTCCGATGGGCCCAGCTTGCTGCAGCCATGAGCGAAGAGTCGCTGCTTGCGGTCCAGCGCAATTCGAGAAAG
Source organism: Laetiporus sulphureus 93-53 (assembly GCF_001632365.1). NCBI lineage: Eukaryota > Fungi > Basidiomycota > Agaricomycetes > Polyporales > Laetiporaceae > Laetiporus > Laetiporus sulphureus. Next base: position 681,263 of record NW_024468513.1, on the reverse strand, counting down.
CTCGAGATCACACGCGTCGTCACCTTATCCGACGCGCGTGATGCGGTCACGTGCTGAAAATTTCGGTCTGCGCGCAGCGATTGGCTGGCGGTACGGCACTTTGATTTCCTCTTTCGTTTTATTTCTCTCACCGTCCTAGGCTTCGTCCTCGTCCTTCTGGTGTACTTGCTAGACTCGAAAAGAATGGTGTCATTCCAGTGAGTGATGAATTGCGTTTGCAAAGGCGAGCGTATTGAACGATACTGGCTACACCCAGATGCGAAGGTAAGAGTTCACAGTACGAATACTTTGCGGTCAGACGATCCAGCACCTCATAACGGCCTGTCGACGTTCAGCCTGCAGCGACACCGTGAAAAAGCCGAAACTAGACAAGCATTACGCGTCCTGCCACGCGTCCTTCTCATGCATTGACTGTAGCACCACCTTCCACTCGCCCGCTGAGTACAAGGGGCACACAAAGTGCATCAGCGAAGCTGAAAAGTATCAAAAAGGCCTTTACAAGGGTCCAAAAGGCGTACGTCCCCATTCTATCTCACAACAGAAACGATCACTCACGCAATCTCATCCCTCCTCAGCAGCAGAGCAACGGTCCCCGAAACAACGGGAACGACGCCCGCGGCAATGCAAATGGGCGACAGAATGCGTCAACGGGTACGTATCAGTCCTGGGCTCGCAACAGCGGCCCAGGGGACCCCAGTTGGAGCAGGGGTCCTACACGCTATGAAGCAACTGGCGCTAACGTCACTCCCCTGGGCACCCCTGCGCGGATGTCGCGCGTCACGTCTCCAGTGCCCGAGCCCACGACAAGTGGTGCACATGCCAATGGTGATGGGAACACGGCAAGCGCGAGTGCTGCCTCGCCGCAGGACTCAAGCAAGGACAAGAAGAAGCGCTGGTCGGATGTTGCAGAGGATGGACCATCGGGACAGGTGTGTGGTCTCGGATCGAGCTTGTCTCGTCCATGCTGACTGCGTGGGGCAGGCGGCAGAGATGAATGACGAGCCAAAGAAGAAGAAGGCGAAGACGGACAAGGACGCTGCACCTGCACTGGAGATTGTTCGAGCCGAGGAGGTAACGAAGAAAGAAAAGAAGGACAAGAAAGCGAAGAAGGAGAAGAAGTCCGCTGAAGCAGCAGCGGAGAAGCCGATCGCCTCCACATCGATCTCCACACCTCCACAAGCAGACTCAGCAGAAAAGGTGGACAGTGAGCATTCGGCAGAGAAAGACAAGAAAGGAAAGAAAGAGAAAAAGTCGAAGAAAGGCAAGGACGATGTGATAGACTCTCAACCTGCGGTGGCACCTGACGCTGACGCGGAGAAGCCGCCGAAGAAGGTCAAGAAGGGCAAGGAGTCCGCAAAAGCGCAGGACGAGAGTCAGGCACCGGCGAAGACGGAAGCAGAGGGCAAGAAAAGCGAGAAGCACAAGAAAGAAAAGGACGCTGCCGAGGCGCAGTCGGCGGAGGCGACGGCTGTTGAGGCAGCCGAAGTAAAGAAGCGGAAGAGGGACAAGGGCACGGTGGAGGAGTTAGCCCAGGAGAAAGAGGGCAAGGAGAAGAAGAAGCGGAGAAAGAGCGATGCGGTAGGGGCTGAGGAGGGCGGGTCCTCTCACAAAGGCAAGGAGAAGGAAGAAGCAGCGGGCAAGGCTGAGAAGAAGGAGAAGGAGGGTAAGCAGAAGAAAAACAAGTCGAAGAAGACGAAGGCATGATCTTGCAGGCCTCTCTGCTTTCTGGGTCGTGATATCTACGGGATGCTTGATGTTTTCTGGATTTACTACAGCCGCAGAGTCTGATATACCAATCCGGTCTTTTCCATGCCAGTTGATGCTGTGTTGGTACCTAGACTATGACGCTGCGACTGCATGCGATGATCATACGAATTAGGTATGTACACACCAATTGTATTCCAGCCCAACAAATGATACACATAAATGTACACATATCTGAGGAGGCAAGCATGTGTTCCTAAGCTCAGGTATCTTTGATTGAATCTATACCTCCAATAAACAGTCCGCCGAGCTATTCCACCGAGATCCTTAATCATTGTACACTTAGAACGCCGTCGTCGAGTCGACCTCGATCGTCGGTACGATAGATGCGATGAACTTGAGGAACACAACAAGGTAGAAGTCGACCCGCATGCCCTCGACGTCGTCCTCTGCAACCGGTGTGCCCATCGTTTTCTCCTCCTTCCCGATCCCGCTCGCACGCCGGAAGAGCCACCTCTTCTGCTTGTCCTTCGGCGACGCGGCTCCGGACGTAGAGCCCTTGCGCTGCGCCTGCTGCTCCTCTATCACGCCTGCGTTCATGCGCTCGATGACCTTCTTCATCACGCTCGCATGCTTGCACGGGTGCACGGACGCCGCCTGCAGGCTCGTCGAATGCGGGAAGGCCTCGATGGTGACGGTCTTGAACGCGTGGTCTGCGGAGACATCTTGGAATATCTGCGAAGGCGTCAAGGGCGTGCGGTTCTGCTCGGCCAGGGAGATGAGCGATCCACCGATAATACGATATGTGCGCACATATCATCGCCTACCTCGTCGTAGCCAATCAGCCAGATCCGTGGTGTCTGGTAGTATTTATCATATGTGATCATGACATCGTATGTTCTCACTTGGAGCAAGTTGTCCTTCGCTACCTCAACTTCACTATATCGGGACATGTAAGGACATAGAGGTAGAATAGATGGTATACAACGCACCTTGCCTCGGTCAATCTTGCCACCGGAGCAGCGGCTTTCGGCGCAGCTGTCGCCTCATCGTCTCCTGCTTCCAAGTCCTCCTCCTCCATGTCCGGGATGTCATCCATATCCGGGATCTCATTGATGTTGGGCACCTCCTCCGCAGACAGGGACATGTTTCCCATGGCGTTGGTCATACCGTCCGCGCCTGAGAGCTCGTCAGCGTCAGGGATGTCTTCAATGTCCGTCGCGTTGGCCGCATCATGTCTCGCGGCTCGACCGGCATGTGTCTCCACCCATTCATCCGTCTCATCGCCCGTGGAAGACAGCTCTCCGAAGGAGAGCAGCCGTTCTGCGTCCTCGTCTGCGTCGGTATAAGCCAAGGCGGTGGCGCGCCGGAGGCAGGCGACTCCGCGGGTTACGAGGTACTGCTTATCGGCTGGTAGGTAGTCGCGTGCCTTCGATGCGTCACCCTTCTCCCTGTGTGATATCAGCTATAGCATCATTCGCTCGCGGAGACGCGACGGACCATGACCAGACCGGGAACTTATATGTCAAGAAGTCACCAGCAGCAACGAATTCCTCTAATCGCGGCGCTTCAGTACCAACACAGGGACTATGATCAATTAATGGCACACCTGGTGTTATGCGACCATGCTCCTTGAACTTGCTCTCCTTCAGAACCTGTATATCGCGTCAAGGCTATCTCTCGACGGACTGGAACCAGTGGCTTACAGGACTTAGGTATTCGCGTAGCGCGAAGACTTGCGACTGGAATCGAGCATGTAAGTCATCAGATCTCGTCTTGGACAGCAGCTCACGTACTTGGATGGCGTGCATGTCGTGCAAGAGCAGATGGACGAACGGTGGCAAGAGCAGTCCGGCTTGAGGTGCCGCGACACACTGGCCAATCGATCTCAGCGGCTGCTCACGTGCTACAAATTACAAATAAGGAAGGTCCCGGACTCCCTTGGTCCCTTGATCACAGATCACATCAGAAACCATGAAAACGGCTTCATTCCTTTCTCAAACTGCATCATTGCAGCGTCTTCAGTGCAAATATTGCCATGTGTGCGGGATAACTCGAGAGTGATAATGACATTGCCATGCACGAAATATGCCCTAGGATCCCACTTAGTGATTTGTAAGAAAGCGCTCTACATGATTCAACTTATCACCGAGGATTTGTAACAGAAGAGCTACGTAGAACTCCGACGACTGTAGGCTGCATACTGTCTCAGCCCTGATCACAGCCTTTACTCTGCAGTACCGGATCCCGTGATAAAATCATGCATGGCTTTCTGCACCTCTAATTTCTCCATGACTGCCTTATGCAAGCTCGATGCGTTGCGCGTTGATCTCCCCTTTCCTTTTGCGGGGTTCGTGTCGGCATTTTCATTGGCTGACGAAGGCATGGACTGCGATGTGGACGCCTGAGGATGAGCTTCTTGCGAATCTATGTTCCATAAGGATGACCGTGCCTGGCCATCTTGAACGGAGACCGATGCAAGGTGTGAAGGAACAACGATGGGTGTGGGACGAGGTGGAGGTGGCCACTGTCGGGAGGTAAGGAATCAGCTTGAGATTTTACACTATTAAAGAAGCTGTAACGGGAAGACGTACGCCACGACGAGGCTGATTGAAGTGCAAAGCAGCCCATGGTGGATAATCGCGCTCCAGCTGTACGATGTGATCTTCCAAATATTTCAATCGGTCTAGCATTGACCTAGGAGAGGATGGCACTGCGACGTTGGGATGTCAGATGTTACATTCTATCACGCGGCAGAATCATTACCGTAGCGAACCGCTAAATGAGACTCGATATTGCGCAAGCGTTCGTCCAACCCATGAAACCGATCAGGGAAAAACGAGCGATTGTCAGAGTCCGCAACCGAATTCCTATGTGGTTGTCCTGAGTCAGCTTGTTTTCCGGCAGAGGCGTTCTGGACAGTTCTACGGAGAGGACCATCCTCGTTCTTTGCGATGTCATATTTCATTTGGATTTCCCGGTCCTGTGTCTTCGCATCTGTGCGGGCACAGGAAGATATTCCAACGCTGAAATCGCCTCCTTCATTTAATCGGCGTCTTTTTTCCGCAATCGAATTCAAGAACTCGCTGCGGTTGGAGACATCATTACGGCCACGACTTTGAGCAAGAAAACGAGAGATTGATTTCGTTATCTATGTCGATACATCAAGAACCTGTTGAGGATCATGGGAAAATGACTTACTGACTCCTGCGAACGATGTTCTACGCCCTGCGCGAAGTGCGCATAACCAAGCTTGCGGGTGTCCAACGCCTGCTCTTGCGGCTCAACCGAGTTTGAGGTATTATCCACCTTACTGGCATCGTTCGCGGCTAGCTTCTTTGTGACGGAGGCGAACAGGGTGTCAAAAACATCAAAATTAGAACATGAGGGGAATCCTACCGTTAAGTTGCATCTGAGTTCATCGAGAGCTTTCGGAATATTTTCCCGCTCCCATTCTGGATTCATGATCACCATGTCGGCTTCAAACCCACGTAAAGCTTGCGAAAGGCCCACAGAAGCAAAAAATGACTTGAATATTGAATCCCAATGTCGATGAAACGTCTGAGGTGCGAGTGAAGGGGAAGGCGAGCGTTTGTCCCGTAGTAATTCAGCGTCTGCTGTGCCCGTAGTCACAGCGGACTTGTTATGGCCATCCTGCGGGGAATATTGTGCCTGAGGGAAAGAGTAGTGGTACCCTGCTGGGAAAGCATATGCATTCATTGGCCACGCATTGCCCCAGCCGACAGTAGGCTGCAGAGGATAATTGTAATATTGGTAAGAGGAGTTTGCTGTAGCATTATGATTGTGCACGTATGCGGGCTGCAACTGCGCGGCGCTCGCGTATGTGGGTTTCTGCGGTGGCTCCGGAAAGTGAATCGATGGCTGCCCTAGTTGCGGAGCACTCTCTGGACGCTCAGGATCCTCCTGTTTCCGCGCGGTGCTTTGAGGGGAACGTTGAGAGCGCTGGGATGGCCCAGCTGCGGACGGTGGCGGACCGAGCATCAATGTACATGAACTGCGAACGTAGAGCCTCTCCGACGTTTTGAACAGAGAACAGAGGCACTGATTGACTCGAAAAGGAAGCGAGCGCTTACTATGAGCGCTCTCAGCTAACCGCCATCATCCGCCGACACCTCAGACAACTAGCTAATTGTGCAGTTCCATAAAGGCAGCACAGCATCCTATACGGTTCAGACAGGTCTTCCGACGCTGAGGCAGTTATCTTGATCTGCGCAAGAGCTATGGCGGTGGACACGGGCCACATCTCATCCGCTTCGTCCGTGCTAGTACGGCAGGATGAGCTGCCGACCGAGTTAATCCTGTCGATGGAGCGAATCCTCGAGATTAGACCAGGCCAAACATCGGATCCCCTGGACAACCTGAAGGTTGATTTCAATCCGGTTCAGTTGCTCAATGATTACTTTCCAGACGGTATGTGCGGAGACTGTGCGGATGCACAATACAGTTGTTAAGCTCAACTTGTCGAATAAACGTTCATCAATAGAGGCTTCGCTTGGTCAGCTTGAGTCTGCGCAGGCTCGTCTATCCGAGAATGAACGGGCGTTGCGAAATGAGATCGAGGCACTGAAGGAGGAGTTGAGACGTGAACAGGATCCAAGTCGCATGCAAGCGATTCAAGAAATGATTTCTGTGTGTATTATAAGCGTCCTACTACGCGTCTATTATTTGCAAGTCTGATCACAAATGTAGGAGCTGCTGGGACAAATGTCTCGTATCCGGGAGAAGGCCACAGAGTCAGAGGCTGTCGTGCGGAATATCACCAAGGAGATCCAGGTGTTGGACTTGGCGAAGAAAAACCTTATCCTGAGCATGACCACATTAAAGAGGCTGCAGATGCTTGGTATGACCATTTTATCGTGACCGAAGACGACGATTCTGAAACCGTGAAAGTCAATGCCCTGAGTCAGCTCGAGGACCAGGTCAGAGACAAGCGGTATCATGATATCATACAAACGCTGGCTGTGAGTTGAAATCACTGCCAATCTCCTGTTAAACCTGAGCAACGATCTGCAGGCTGTCAAACAGATCTGCGCGTCATTCAAGCCTTACATGTCAATTCATCGAATCTCTCAGACTTGGCGACGAATTCAAGAAATACAGGGCGAGTTGCGTACGAAAATAGATGCAGATTGGGAGCGCTTGTACGTTAAGCATGTCGTCTCAATTTATTCGCTACTGCTCATATGAAGGCCTAAAGCTATACTCAAGACCCGACCAAACCCATTAAGCCATCAGTCATTGCAGATGCATGCCTGGTGATAGACGTGATTGGCTCAGATGTCCGTAATCAGTTCATTGACCGTTACGTGGCTCTCGAACTCAAAGAGTACCGCCGCATCTTCCGAGCGACGGACGAGGCTGGGCAGCTCGACAATCTCTCTCGCCGGTTCGCATGGTTCCGACGGTTGTTGCAGACTCACGAACTTGAACAAGGAAGAGTCTTTCCTGCCGAATGGCGGGTTGGATGGTTCTTGACTGCCAAATTCATCGAGATTACTAGGTAATGGAATTCGGACGCTCTGATATGCATCTGATCAACGACTACTTTAGAGATGATATGACAGCGTTGCTCTCCAAGGCCGGGTCAAAGTTGACTGTGAAGCAACTCCTCGACACCCTTCAGGACACCATGGATTTTGAAGCATCTCTCGGACGCAAATATGCCACCCCAGTCAGCCATGACATGCAATGCCTCCGCTATAATTGTATAACTGATTGTCGGCATAGGTGACGGATATCTTGAAAGAAACGCAACCCGCGGGGGCTTCACGACCGCTCAAGACCATTTCATCTGCGTTCGAACCCCACATGGGTGTGTACATTGACGCTCAAGACAAGTTGAGCATCGACCTCTCTCACACCGATCTATACACTAATGCCTTTTATTTCAGAGCGCTTGGAGATATGCTTGCTCAATATAGAGGCTCAAAGTCGCGTTCATCATTGGAAGCTGCTTCTTCCGGCAGCTCAACGGATGAATCGACGCCTCCCGTCCTAGTGCTTCCGTCCTCTACAGAACTGTTCTATTTCTATGCGCAAATTCTGGATCAATGTGCCAAATTGTTCACCGGCCAGCCTCTATATGACTTGTCCGTGTTGTACAAGAAATGGCTACGTATCTATGCCGGTAGGTGGCGCGTTACCTGATGCATCGTGCACTCTCACGGCTATTCCAATTTTCAGAGGATGTTCTCTTGGCGAGCATGAAGAAGTAGGTCTTGGATCTACATCGTGTATCGCCAGACTTTATTGATGCGTCTGAGCAGGCCAAGTGCCGTGTCTTCGAGGAAATCTATGGAAAGCAGGCTTGACATGAATGAATTGAAGAGGGCTTGTACGCTCATCAATACTGCCGACTACTGTCAGACTACCGCACTTGAAGTAGCACTTCACTTTTAACCGGTAGACGATGCTCCTCATACTTCTGCGCCTCTTAGATGGAAGAGAACATCAAAGAGAAAAGTGACCAGGCGTTCAAAGATAAGATATCGTTCCAAGAGGAGAGTGATCTGTTTGTCGGGTGAGCATACGGGAATGGACCATCTGCTGTTGGACTAAGCTTACTCGCTCAAAGTGCCATCTCGGCCGCAATTCAGGTCATGCTAAGAGAACTGGACGCTGCTTGCGATCCCGCTTTTGCGACTATGTCGCGGACAGCTTGGACCACAGTCAAATCTGTCAGCGGCCAATCTGCATACGTGGATGATCTTGTGAAGGCCATTGATCAAGTGATCAGTTCTGTCAAGCCGCTTGTGGAGCAAAAGAAATATCTGCGCAACTTCCTGGACAAGGCCTCTAGGTTCGCCGGGATTCCCAGCTTATTGATATCAGACTAACTGATACGGTGACTCTCGTTCCATAGTGCTCTATTTGCCAAGTTCACCAACGCACTTGTCAAAAGCCGACCTTTGAAGGAGATTGGCGCCGAACAACTCCTGATCGATTTGCAAGAACTCAAAGGAGCTTTGCTCAGGATCCCTGGTGACTCCCTAATTACCTCAAAGTGCGTTCCAATAAGCTCTTCATGAACACCCCATTTGACCTGAAAGTGACAGTTACACACGAAGCGTCACGAAACATACCACGAGATTGGAAGCACTGTTGAAAGTCATCGTGACTCCCTTAGTGAGTTTGTAACCTTCCACACTATTCGTGGCATGATTCGAACCCTCTATAGGATCCTGTTGACGGTTTCATCTTGAATTACACCCTCCTCATTGGCGATGCATCGTTCACGAACTTCCAGAAGGTGGAGATGCCATTGACTTTCTTTTGATGTGAGACGGCGTCTGACTTCGGAGAGATTACAGATCCTTGATCTTAAGGGGACCACAAAGACGGAACAGAACGACCTCCTCGACTCATTCCTCGCAATCACCAGTACAAAGACGGACCTCGAAAGCACATCGTTCCTGTCATCTCTTGACATGGATCCAGGTCAAGTGACATCGCTTGGAAGCCCTGCCGGTAGCCGGGTGTCTTTACTACCACGTACCGGCTCCGGAGAGGGCATTCTCGCTGCACTATCCTCTCCGCCTTTGAGCGCTTCAGGCACAGAAGTCCCACCCAAGGTGGATCAGACGATAAAGAGAGAGGTCTTTTCGGATTTCAAGCGTTTCGTGAGCTTTGGGTTGAGGAGGGAAACCCTACCGCCGTCGTGATCTGCGTGTGAGGTGCTGCTTGTATTGCATGCTGTAGAGGCTGTAGTCAACTGCATTCACAAGGCCTGCCGTTTGCAGTCAGCAAGTCCTCCGCGGCAACGGGTATACCCAAACGACAGAAATGTTGGTTATATAAAACATAACCTAATGCCATAGTGTCGCGGCAGTCAAATCGCATAGGTACGTTAGCGAAACATCTATTCCTCCATCGCGTCAGACGGTGGCTCGATCGCCTGCTCCTTCCATGTCTCGCTCCATTTAGGGTAGACGCGTTTGTATAATGACAGACAAACTGTATCCATCTGGCTGACGGGCCCGTCGAAGTGGGCTTTAAAGTAGCCATGTGTTCCGAGCGACTCGCGTATGTGCCCTGTCCGACCGTATTTCGTATGCAACTGAATGGGTTTGAAGTAATCGACGTCGTCTGCAAAGCGAAAAATCGGTATTTGCTAAATCGACATTGCAAGTGCAGTTACGTACCGGGATTGAAGAACATATAACGGACAGTGGCAGTCTTTTTATGCACCTTGAATAGATGGCCGGTCAGTATGACACGCTTTGCTATGATACGTGCTGTATCTGGGTTGAGGAAGGCGCCCATTGCTACCAACTCCGGAGCTTCGGAAAAAAAATGGATAAGCCCACGGCTCAAGATGGGAAGAGGACGTACAAGCTCACCCTGTGGATCCTCAGTTTCCTTGAGGAGCACGCATGGCTGCTTGCCGAAAATAACTGGCCCATAGGTCGTGGCGACGTTCGTCACTCCATGTCGGAGATACCGCTCAAACTTGTGTACGTTGTTCACGCCCTTTCCACCTCCTCGGGTGTGTTGACTGTATATCGGGTTGACCCGCAACCTTTGAGGGCCTATGCAGAGAATCAACGGATCCTAGGCAAGTTTCCGATGAGCAAACCTTTCATGATTGACATCCAAGGGAAAGCACCTTCGAACGAACGGATCCGTTATATTCTGTGTTTCGCTGTACAATGAAATTCAGGACAGTCTTCTTGTGTTCATGCTGCATAAGACCGAACAGGACGAGGGGCGCGCTCTGGTTTTGTGTCATGGCTTCCCGAGGAACATTTTTGAGGTACACCGTGACGCGCATCCCAGGCTGTTATACATGTTCCGTTAGCGAACGATACAGGGGCCCCGCAATCCGCTCTGCTTACCTCAATGCCATAGCTATCCTGTTCTATGCGCCTTCTCACCGTTCTCTCGGTGCGTTTGTAATCCTCAAATTGGAATATTCGTGCGTAATCCCGTGGAAGGTTCTCATACGGATCCCAAGGACTTGTACGGAACGATCGTAGACCGCGGAAGCGCTGGAAACGCGTCCGTGCAGCGATGTCAAGCGGCGTGTCGATTTCGTCAGGAAAGGCCGCGTCGTCCTCTTCTTCCCGTTTACGTTCTCTCCAAGATACAAGCCTGCAAAAAACTAATGAGCACGCTTACGAGAGAAGAACGAGGCACCACTGCACTCACTGTCGACTTTCCTCCTCCGCATCCAGGTCCTGGAACGCGACACTCCGCCGGCTCTCTGTATCCAGTTCGTTATCGTCCACAAGCATTTCAACCATTTCCTCCTTCTCCTCCTGCAAATCTACCTCACCGTGCTCAGAATCATTCTCGTCTTTCTGCTCGCTTTCCTGTTCACCATCAACATCGTCATCGTCATCATCGACGATCCAAGCCGCCTGATATTCGCTCATTCCCTTGGGAATCTTGCGCACATGCTTGGGCGTCGTGCCCTTCTCAGCCTTAGGAATAGCCTCGGGAGGGTCGAACCCATTGAAAGCACCGCGCATCTCCTCTTCCGTGGGCCATGTTTGTTCATTCGCCATATCGTCAGGGTCATTGCTCGATACCAGCGAGTCTGCAGAAGAGGAATCGGGCTCCGCGAGTAAGATGGGCTCCACATCCATCCCCTCAGCGTGATCCGATTTTACGCGCCGTGGAAGATCGGCAGACATGATCTGTTTATAATGTGTTTGCAAACAAGGCGGAGAAAGCATGGCATTGAATACGCACCCGTGATATTTGAAAGTCGCCATGATTTGGCAAATGGACAAGACGGTTGGCAGACAGCGCCGCGCCTCTCACTACACCAGTGACCGCGAGTGTGCCATCCTGCCACTCAACCCTCTCACTGAGGATCCAGGTTCGATCTTCCCTCCACTTCACATCTCCCGGCTTGCCCTCACACAGCTCCCGCATCGCGTTCAAAGTATCGGGACTTGAGTGCATGTCGTAGACTCTGGATTGATTCGGCACAAAATATTGGATGAACGACAGGAGAGACTTCAATATACTCGTTTTCTCCTTAGGATCCATGGGAGAGCTCGACGATACGACCGAAACGACTTCGGGTAGGCCTTGTGCTTGCAGAGTTCGAAGCAGCGTGTCGCCCCAAGTGTCGACCTCAACCTCGGACGACAGAACGAAGAGAACATAGTCGGCCGCTTTGCATGCATCAAGAGTAGCATAGAGGCGCTTATAAGGCAGAGAGATGAATTGCACAGACGTTTTGAACCGTTCTGCTCTGCAAGAAGTCTGTTCATTCCTGATAATTTCCAGGGAAGGGACATGATTGCTCACCTGATCTTGCACAGTCCCTCGCTCACATCGTCTGCAGAGGGGTCGAGAGATCTTGCGAGCGCAGAAGCTACAGAATGCGATGAAACATCTTCTGTGAGAGGAACGATGGCAACAATCCGCGGTGCTCCGTCTACACCGTTGAATATGCGCGTCGCTGAGATCAAAGCTTGGCGCTTCCTGACCTGCACTTGCTTCGCATTGTTACGTCGTTCTAGACGAGACCGCGCCGCTGTATTGGAAGCAACAGTTGCTTTCTGAGATTTTCGAGCATAGCGACCTATTCTTCGTCAGTAACGTAAGCCACGACTCCATTTAGAGCGGACTCGCCTTTGGCAGCCTCTTTTAACGAGCTTTTGGTGGAGTGTTTGCTTTTGAAGGCTTTGTTTTGCTACATTTTATAATGAACTGGAATACAGGGATTATTCTGAGATCGCGTTACCTGCTTGAGCGTCGGCCTATGGTGGTGAACGCCCTCCGTCATGGTTCCAATGTCTCGACAATCAACGGGCAGACCCGAGGAGAGCAACTTGTTTCTTGGTCAAGCCAAGGATATACTTTCGGACACAAAACGTCAAGTGATGTGAAAGAAGGACGGAAAGCTGCAGACTAAGTCGAGAAAAGCGAAACCAAGCAGAATCCGAGGTGTAGGATGATCGCCACTGACAAGCTGCGACTGGAAGGAAATTTGGGAACGCCGGCAGCTGATTGGCTGCAATGAGCGCTTCTCGCTAGGGCTCTTCCTTCGTCGGTGTGTTGAGTTTCTCTTCTTTCTTCTTGTTGGGCCCTGTCGACGTCGAACCGTTGGACTTTACGTCTACCATAGTTTTAGGTGCGTGTTCAGATTATCTCCTAATAAATCCACTGGTCAATATTCACGGTTAAAGTGGGCTCGCCGCTCGTCGGATTGTATGCAATTATTCTGTGCTTATGAAGCGCAGCGTCATATGTGCATAATCGCGCCAACAATGCTGGTTGCGAATGAACAATGTACATTGTGGCTCCGATATTCACATCAGTGCTTTACACTGCAAACATACACAACGTAATATACATGGTGTTTAAAATCTTGTACAGGCTGATGATCAGTTCGGCTCCGGAGGACTGATGACTACTTCTTTGCAATAGGCGAGTGCGCTCTTCCACAGCGTACTGTTGGCCTGCAAGGTATGGCGATGGCCTACGATAATCAAACCCAGCTTCGGACGTGTCCAGGCGACGTTCAGTCGCCTTTCGTCCTCCAAAAATCCAATATCTCCTTCCATGTTCGAACGCACGGTAGAGAACACGACAATGTCTGCCTCGCGTCCCTGGAAACCATCGATCGTGCTTACCACCACGTTCATGGAGGAAGATATCGTTTGTTTTAACATCTGCACCTGTCGGGAGTAAGGCGTTAGGACAGCGATTGAGACGCCTTGCACACGGGCAGTCTCCTCTGCGACCTCATTACCACGCGCAGCCCTGAGCAGCCCAAGGATGTATTTAGCGAGCTCGACTTGGCCTGAGTTGCCTTTCGACGATCTGCCGTGATCTTCCTCGGCTGCGCAAGGAACGAATACTACCGGGAATATTCTTGACTGTTCAGTAGGCCAAGGGAAGATGGAGGACCCCAGCGTCATCCGAATCTCATCTTCTCTCGGAGTGCCCGTCCGCAATCTGCCTTGGTAGAACTGCTGGGATGGAAAGTGTGCCAGATCAGCGGAGAACCTATATTGAACCTGGCGAAATGTCAGGGATCGCTATCCAAAGAACTGCATGGGATCTTACATCCAGCATAGTTCTAGTCATTCGAGCGTAAGCCGGGCCGGTATACAGACGTTCAAAAAGGGAGCGATCAAACTCCAATGCCTTTGCCATGGGACGGACCGTCGGACGAAGCTGGACACTGGATAAATGTCGATGATGGTCGGTCATGGCTTGGCAATTGCAACACAATCCGTTAGGTGCACTCACTGGTCACCAACCAGAACTGCGCGCTGACAACCTTTCACTAGTGGGATCAAGGCACAGGGCTCAGTGATCTGCGATGCTTCATCAATCAACACGATCTCAAAGTCCATGTTCCGCAAGACGCCCAATCCCGCGCCACTGCAAGTGGTGAAGACAATGCTTGCTTCTTTGGCTCTCTGTTGTGCCTTCTGCATCAGACGCGGATTTTCGTTCATGCTACCCCCTACGCGAGCGTCGATCGTGAACTTTTGCAAGGCCTTGTTGACCTTCGAGCTCTCTGTGGCCACCCGCAATATCTGGTCCTGCGCGAGTAGCCCATTGGCCCCGTTTTCAACGAGGAATCGTTCAAGTACATTATCCACAGCTGTCCACATGATCAAAATTGCCCGTGGCGATTTGACTGTTTTCTACATACCGTTGTGTGTGGACGCCGTCATCAGTATTTTCGTGCCAGGACTACTTTTGATGAAGTGTATCAAGATCTGAACGACCACTGTGGTCTTTCCCGTCCCTACAGAGAACGTGAGATACATTAGAGCCGTATGGGCACACCAACTCACCGGGAGGACCCCATATCAATGCCAGCGTGCTGCTTCCCGCAGCGCGTACAGCAGCCTTCTGACTGTCATTCAATGAAGGGAGGTCTTCATCGAGTCCATCGGCAGTGGTCTGCTCTTCGGTAGCAGGATCCAGGACAGCCTCATCACCTGCTATGATGTCACTGAACGAGCAACACTCAGATCCTTCGGTAGCAAGCCTCAAAACGGCATCCATCATTGCTTTCGAGGTCGCGATACTTCCAGCGTCATATAGGTACCAGTCGACTCTTTGGTACTCTGGTGGTAGCGGGTGTTTCAACTCGAGAAATAACTCTCCTTTCCCTGCACGCAGGACCACCCCGTCAAGGACAGTCGTGCCGAGTGCGAGCAGGTCTGATCCATCGACGGGTGATGCAAGTCGGAGACGAATATGAGAATGAATGCGAATATTTGTCTGAGCATCGACACGGATATGAGCCATCACGTGTGTTGGATACTTGTCCTCACTGCCGGCAACTTCTTCCTCTTGGTCCCTCTTCGGAGCAACCAATCTTGCATGCACAGGAGCTACACGCTGCCGCTTTGGTCGTCCAGCATCATCGCAAGGGCAAGCATCTGCAGCTTCTTCGGCTCTGTCGAACGCGACACCCAACAGATATTTATGAGCATATTCATACGTCTTGTTCTGTGTCTTGCCGGTTCGGCTATCATGCAGAACAAGCAGTAATTCTTGTACGAGAGTAGATGGTCGCACGCTAAGCGCGACCCACCAGAGAGTATCGAAATAAGTGGTAAGATCGAGGGAATCAGTCGCTGAGGCAAGTCTCTCCAGGGCCGCTAACGAAGCGATGCCGAGCGTATTGGCAGATCGCACGATCCCGCGCAAGATGGTAGGACCAAGCGGCGCAGCTACAGGAGGAAGCAGAGCAGGGCCATCGGGGAGGTATTTCTTCAGGACGGAGTAGGCAAGAAACGCATGCTGATCAATGCAATCAGTTATCCGAACTTCAGGTAGAGGTTCCATCTTGAGGAGAGTCTCGAATATCCAGAAGAGCCTATCCTCTGCGCGATTTGCGATGGCGATGTGGAAATACTTCTGCAGAAGCTCAACCTCCATGGATGCAAGAACATCCTCCGCATCCTGCTTTGTGCCAGCGAACAAGCGTCCGCCTGTTTCGTCGTCTGTCCAATCAAGATCACGGATGCTATTAGGCGTGAATTGCTGAGGCTTGTGGTCAAATCTACGCATGAATTCTTCGGTCGGCACCCTAAAGGTCGAATTAATAAAGGCATTGCATCAGCATCGAATGCATTGCAATCTCACTGTTCATAACGTAGATCGAAGGCCTGGCATGCGACGCGGTCTCGATTCGAAACGACATGAATCTCAATTGCTACAACAGGTGTACGATAGATGCGGCCGCATTGCTGTGGATGTCCAGTGGCTCTAAGAGCTGCAGAGAACGCAAAGATATTGTGAGACGTACCTTCTGGACTCGTCCAGAAATCTTTTGCAATGCGATGCTTGTGACGATGTCTACGTCTGACTTTATGGGTGGTCTATTGACGAAAATGAATGTATTGCCCCTCTGTTGGTCATATAATTGCATGAGATTGTCACTGCAGTGAAGCCTGTATCCCTTCGTTCCCCGCCAGTACGTCGACGACACCTCAGAGGCGATGGGCATGAATGGGCAGACCAGGACGTTGTCGTTTATTTCGGGCTGAATGAACCAGCGTAGCGCATCAAAATTTATTTGCCTTAGGTGTGAAACGACTCTATAGCATACCTCTTCATCCCATGGGATCGGTCCCCGGAGAAAAATACCCACTGAAAACCTATCGTCCGTCTACAGACGATAAACGTGAGTAACAGTGTTCATAATTGATGGCTCACACAGACCTTCAGGATCATTAGTCGGCGATTGTATTGCTGTGTGGCATCCTTCAAGTATTCGAAGAAAGCGGCGCGCCCTTGCTCCGATGAAGAGTATAGCTTCTGCAACCGCAGTGGTCCCCCAAGATCGCGAGTAGATAGGTCACGAGAGCGCAGAATCTCAGAGCGTATGAGACTGATGAAGCGGCTGAATGAGACCTTCCGTCCATGGTATGGTGCTACCGACATGCACGTACCTGTTCCATATATACGGATCGTGTTCCGGAGTCAAGCCTAGCTGTAGGCTGAGTGCATGCTTCTCCGAAGTCGCCAATGCTCCAAAGTCGATGTGACATAAGTAAGGTCTCAAACTGATGCCATTTCTTCGCGCGAACGCAGCTGCCATAGTCACAACCTCGCATTCCGATAGCGCCGTCTTTTCGGTAGATAGAAATCGTGCGAGAACTTCGCCCGCTGCTTCCGGAGACAAGGTCTGTGCCTCCAGAGCATCAGGTTCCGACTGTATGTATGTCTCAAAAAACCTCTTCGCAGAATCCTGCAACAGATCGATGACATATGGAGAGTCGGGCTCTGGAGGCGAACGCAGACGCTCCGGTATCTTGACAGACGCGCCATCGACGGCCTGGGAGTGCAATGCGTTGAGATCTTGGCACTCGTCGCTCATGGCCCCTTTTGGACTAGATCGAACCCACTTCGCGTGAAGACTAGTGATGGTGCCGAGCGCCATGCTAGATTGCAGGCATCAACAGCAATGTTAGAACCTACAGAAAAGCTACGTACGTATTGTACGAAGCAAAATGCTTCGCAAGGTCTTCCCTGGAAACCTGAACACTCACGCGTTCCTTGGCCGGAGGATACGTGTATGACTAACCAGTAATGTTGTATTAGCCTGCTAACGGACGCAATTCACTAGCATGGGCATTACCTCTGCAACCTTCTTTGGAACCAGATCGGGATCCCATATCACAAGGAATTTGTCGCCATCTTAAAGCATGCGGTCAGATGCACGTAACAGTGTCAGAGAAAAGATAGCATCACCTAAATCTCCTCCGGAGCTCATTGAAGGAGCCGCACGCCTACCTCTGGAAGCGAAGACAACACAGTCCACGAGATGGGACAGGCGAGGATGATCGACAGTGCGGAGCTTTAAACAGTCTCCTGGATGAAGGCAAGGATTGCGCACGACCATGACATCTGTATTTGTCAAGGTTGATGCTCCCCGGCGAGGGACTGATACCCGCACATGCACCTCCCCTTCATCCAAGACGCCGTAGGGATCGCAGACACCAAAGAGTAGACGAGATTTGAGAACAACCATTCTTGAGCGATACTTTTCGTTCTTCTTGAATGCCGCAAGCTCAGACATTTGGGATGAGCGGATCTTTGCCTTCACTTCGGCCGACTCTATTCCGTCAAGAAGGAGACGTTCAGCCGTGCCATAGTGCCCCAAAGCGCAGAGGAAATTAAAGGCAACTTCCCAGTCGTTGGATGCGGCGCGAATCCAGTGATGGTATGCCTCCTGCTTAGCCAGAAAGGTTTCGGAGGTGATACCAAGACTGGCCATGAGGACAATGACATCGTTATTCAAACGTCCGAATGCATAAGGCGTCGAGTGGTCGACTACAGAGAACGTGTTATCTTGTGTAGCAATGAACTTCCTTTGACTTGCTCGGAATTGAACGTGATAGTTCTCGGCCAGTTCCGGGTGTAACATCAATACGCCCTTTGTAGACATAGACAGCGTCAGTACTGATGACCACCTTTCTCTACGCTGTCAAATCGAGGTCACCTTGTATCCTCTATAACTTTAAACCACCAAACTCAGACAATGGAACGCTCTCAGCGCTAAAACTAACGTACCGAATCTGGAAGATGCAAGGTGTATACGGTCGACCATGATATATGTATCGTTTGTGGCGACTGAGCTGGACAGCGAAGCGCTTCGACATGAGACCGCAACCATCGGAAAATGTTTCTCCGTTGATTACGATATCATCGATATCTTGCGTCCAGCGGGGATCCAGGTTCCAGTCCAATTCAGCTTTGGAAAACAGAAGGCCTATCCTTTTAGCACCTGTTAAGGGACGGTCAAAATCGAAACCATGCAAGAAAAGCATGCCTCCATTCTCACGTTTGGCGACATTCATGATCTTTTTAAAGTCCCCGAAAGCATAGAGGCGATCATTCAGCTCTTGATCTGTATTGGCCTCGCGTAGAAAACAACTGCGCGATCTCTGCATGGAGGCTTGAGTTAATGAGTATAGAAGAATGATATGTTAGCTCACCAGTTGCGAATTGCTATGTCCATAGAATCGGTACTGTACTCCATTGAGGAACAACCCCGCTTTGAAAAGTCTAATCAAATAATCTCGTGTTGCAGAAAAGGGTGTGTCCGGGAATCTTAAGCTCTCAAATGACACCAAGACAAACTTGGAGATATCATCTGCGCGTAAGATGCGATTTGCGGGGAATTGCGTGATGTCGAGTTTGATGGCTTGAGGAGAGAAGAGGATATGTTTGCCATATCCTGGACGTATAGTGGTTGGCATGACAGCAATGAAATTCCACGAGTCGTCATCTGGCCTGGGATTCTCTCGAAGGACGATAGGCCTCATCGCTGGCAAGGGGCAAATGTATGCAGCAGGGATCGGATCTCCGTCCAAGACAGGCCTTTATAAGACCAACCTTCGCAGAGCCCAGAGCGTGGAAGCCCTACTTTCACCGCGCATGTGCCGTGGATGGACGTCTGATTCTGAACCCTATCGTGCTTTGGTACAAGGAAGCCGGCGCAATGATAGGATCAGCCTGGGAATTGCAAGGCACGCATGAGCTAAACGAGTACATGCACTTCAATCGCTGGGATTGGCCATATCTCAAGTATTCAGGTGAGTCGTCAAATGCAGGCCGTCGGCGACGTGATCTTGGACGTTCAACAGAATGGCCGAATCGCACGACGTCGAGGTACCAATCGCAGCTCCCGCAGACAGAAGCAGAGGAGCAGATCTGGGCTGCAGTAAAAGCGGCATCACTGGAGGCTCCTACGAAGCAATCTTCGTCCTTGGCCCTTCTTCAAGTGGCAAGACAACGCTGTGCGAGGCTTTGGCGAAGGACCTAGAGATCGATCCCTCCTGTTACATCAAAGAAGTTGCCAGAACAGTCATGAGAGCTCAGGGATTTACGAGGGCAGATACCGACACATACGAGATGCAATATGCAATAATGTCCGCACAGTTGAGGACGGAGGAGGAGGTCATAGGGCGCATGGGAGGCAGTAACGCAGTCAGACTGTTGAGCGATCGTTCTGCAATAGACCCGATCGTCTATGCATCTACTTCGACGGTGTCAGGCGCTTTGGAGAGGCGTCAGAGGTTGCTGGCGGATTCTTCGCTGCACGCAATCCTGCCCTTCTACAGAGATTCACTGTTTGGTGAGTCAAATCGATGCGTCTTTGTTCGGACAATTCAATGACCGGCATCCCAAGTCGTTCTCCAGCCTGTTAGAGAGTGGATGATCGACGATGGGGTGCGCTCATTGGAAGACCCGTGGATATACTTGCAAACACTACATGCGACACTCGACGAACTGAAAATACCTTACATCGTGATCGGAGAGGATACGAGGGACATAAACCATAGAGTTGGATTGGTGAGACATTATCTGAAAAATTCCCACTCTACTCCAGCACAATGACCGTCGGCGGAAGTGCAAGCTTCCATGACTGCCTACGTAGACAGACCAATTACAATCAATAATGTCCTCGGTAAAAACGTGAGCTGAGCGTTTGACGGTGTTGAATGAGATGTCGGTTCGGACGTGGGATGATCAAAAACCGGAAGGCTAATCACCCAGAAGTTGACGTTGAGCAATCGCACGTCAGAGCTGACTACTATTCATCATACAGAGAGTGCGTCCCTTCGGTTATTGCGATATTTGATGAGGAACAGAGATTTCGATTGTACAAGCCCAGAGAGATTTCAGGATGCTCTTGTTTCTATGCAGTTTCCCTTCAAGAATCGAGGTCGACTTTTCTCGTCTTCACTAAAGAATCTCACCGAATGAGAATGATACCATTACTGTAGCAGTGAAACAGTCAAATGGCTCACCTCGGCGGCGCCGGATTTGACAAATACCGCCTCGTTCATACGAAGTGAGAAGACTCAAAGTTTACTGAATCGAAGGTGTCAGACTGCAAGCTACGAGACGTACAGCGGCATGTGCGTTTGTGAATAAATGATTTGTCAGTCAAGTGTGAGCGTGCAGAGGAAGTGAAGCGCCGTCGGCTCCCTACTTGAGCGCTAGCCAGGCCGCTGGCTCGTCCGCCGCTATAAACCAGCTGAGGATGACGAATGCCATATACAACTATTTATGCACGGGTGATGTATTTGAGAAAGTTATGATAGGATGCGGTATATGCAAGGAATTGTTCATCAGCTACGATGTGCAGCGAGTTCTCCAAAATCCGTGTAGTGGTACATGATTCGTTCAACAGTGTTAATACAATGTAGATGCAGAAAAATGCAAACGGAGCCGCATTGTGGTAGTTGTCGTTATTCACTATTCGTGCTATTCTAGCTCGTGGAGGAATGCTAACCAAGCTTTCTTGTCAATCACGCCCTCGTCTGACATATTCCTCGATGAGCGTGAATACCGTACTAGGAGGGTTTCACTCACAATATCCGTCGGTGTCAATGACTACGACGTATCTAGCACCCAGCTTGGTGAAGAACTGCTGCGCCAACTCGAGAGGGGAATTCGATTGGATAGTCAAGGGTGCCTAATGGCGGCATACCCTCAGCCCTATACAGCGCGGTTGGCAAAGCATGAATCCTACCTTATCCATGTAAGGGCTGAAGTCAAAGGGATCGATGTCCACCATATAGGAGCCAGTCTCTGCCAGAGAGGACGTCGAAGAGGTCATCCGTCTCCCATGCGTATATGTGTTGTTGGGATGGAAGAACACTCTCTCGTCTGCATTATCAGCAACAATGCCTGTATTTTGCCCGAATTGTAAACCTTTACAATCAGTTGACAGTGCATAAGGGCTTACTGAGTGCGTGCTCCAGCTCGTTCGCGCCGATATAACCAACCATTCGCTTCTTAACGCCGACGTTCCTCAGGATAGGAAAACCACTATCGGAGTTGCCATTTACGAGGAGACGCTGTAATTGATCTCGCAGGCTCTTGACCGTGTTCTCGTGGTCAACGCAAATCGTATCGACTTCGCGACCCATCTACACTGGAAACCTCAGTGGCCAATTCATGGCCAGCGCCAGCCATCACTTACAACGTCATCAATCTGGTGATTGTCCCAAACGTAATTGAGTTTCGCATCAAGGTACGGCAATTGCGAGAGCCTGAAAAGTTAATGAGCATCTTTGCGATATGATCGCCGAAGCGGACACACTCAATGACAACGTCATAGATTCCCTTCGGTTCTAAAGCATCGGCCACAGTCTTCGCAACGAGCACGGACAACATTACTGGAACAGCATACGTCAACGTGTCCGTGAGCTCAAACATGATGACAGCCAGGGAGACTGTCGTGCGCTGTGCGATATAAGCGTGAATGCAGAGATCCGACGTTGACGTTACCCGTTACGCACTGTTACTCCGGAGAGTGAGGCGGCTGCGCCGACCATGGCGTACAATCCCGGGATCACACAGTCGAGGTCGCCTTTGCATGACGCGAATATCGTGCTATCTGGATTTGAGTACTGCAACCACTGGACTAATATGCCGACAATACGACCAGCGCATGCTCCGACTGCATGGGATGAGTAGTTGTCCATTGGTCATTAACACATCACCCACCTGCGAGAGACGGAATGAAGATGCCGGCGGGCAGCTTGATGCCGAAAGTGACGATAGTCAGCGCGCCCTTTACAACTAGAGCGACGAGGATAGCGCGTATGACCGGCATAGCCTGCTCCGGAGGATCGAGCACGCAAAGGCCTAACTGAGCATTGGGGTCACCAGACCGACACTCTGCAAAGAGGTTATACACGAGCTCCGTGGTACCCATGCGAGTGAACACGTTGAGAAAGCAGAACACTGTTGTCGCTAGAGTGACCTGTGTCCATCAAGCATCAAATTGACATGATCTTGATATTAGTCCGACTTCGGGCTTACGAGGACCACTTCTGCAACAGGATGGGTCTTCAGCCACGTCCCACTTCGAACATGTTTGCTCCAGCGGTAGTTGAGCTTCGAGAAGTAGGCTCCCCAAACTCCCTACATGTCAGAGTCAGATTGTTGAAGTCATTCCATTTGAAACAATCACATACCCCAAAAACCCCGAGTAAGAGGAAGAATATAAGCTCATATGCATGCCAATCCTGAAATCTATGATCAGACTGTGTTATCTCAAAATAATTCATCGCTCACCTTCTCGTAGGTAACCTGTAACAACACCAGTTTCCCACTGCCAAACGGGTCCAAGAACTTGAGTGTCATCGCAGCCACCATGGCACAGAAGAAACTAGGGCTTGCTTTTGAGTACCGAGGCTATTGCCTTACAACGGTCCTACCTTCGCCACATGACCTTTGCCGGGAAGAAATACGAAACCTCCTCCAAACTGAACAGAACGCCACCAATTGGGGCACCGAAAGCCACAGCGACACCGGCTGCACTGGCAGCACTTAAAATCTCGCGTCTCTTCCCTATCGTGTACAGCATCCATGAACCGTCCAGACGAGGATAACGGATAATAAACCTTCATTATTCTCATATTTGCTGAAGAACCTGCTGACGATGTTTCCGATGCATGACGCAATATGAACGAATGGCCCTTCCTTGCCCAAGGAGAGGCCCGACGCAACGGAGAGTGCAAGACCAACCGCCTTGGTGAACAAAGTACGTCCTCCGAGATAGCCATGAATGACGAAACCTGCAATCGGGCAAATGAGCATTGCCGTGTCCCGTGTGCACGACGGAGACTTACCGGATAGAATTGTCTTAATCTCCGGTATTCCACTTCCAGCAGCCTGTAAAATCATAAGCGATCATCATTTACGTAAACTCGCGTAAAAAGAAGCATGGATCCTTGTGGTATTTCGAGCAACTTCTCCCGCGACATGCTCTCGCTCTACGCCCGCCTCAGCGCACAAAATGACACCTACGTAGTACATTACTTTCCGTTTAGGTTCCGTCTCCGTCAGTATTTGTGCGACCTTTTGATCCTCATCTGGGTCAGTAAATTCTGGAGAAAGCACTCCAGAGTCCTTCCATGTTGTAAAACTGGTAGATGTTGTGAGATGTATTGTTAACAAAGATGACACGACGGCCAGTGTCAACTAAGGTTGCTGAGCAGTCAGATCCATGCCCTAGCATATAAAGCAAGGGGATGGTACCGACCGCGATGATAGCATACGCGATATATTCAACCATTTCCGCTTCAAATCCTATCCATTCTCCTTTCTCTTCCAGTGTTTCCCCGAAGATATCAGCCCATGTACGCCAAGAGGGACAGGATCCCTTCGCTGAGTATGTGAGGAAGGGCATATGCAAGCTACGGATTGAATCATCCTCCATTGCACAACAGAACCGCTTCGCCTTCTTCCAGTCATCATGACAGTATCCTTCCTTGAGATCGAATAGCCACTGCTCGCTGCGCACAATCAGGAAGGCGATAACCGCCGTAAGGAAGCCGACAATGGTCACGATGATCCAACCGATGCCCCTGTCCAGCTGGCGCAGCATCCTGCCCCGGAGCGACTTGTGCTTGCGCAGGTGCGACTGTCGAGCAGAGTCTTTGATGACGTCATGGAGCCAATCGATGGAGGTAAAGGACGAGTACCAGACTCGGATGCCGTTGGTCTTCACATCCACTATCGGCTCTGCAGAGTCAATGTCATCCTTGAGTAGGTCGTAAGCTGATATGGGGCGCTGGCCCGGGACGTAGGAGTCTCTGATAGAGAAGTAGGAACGCGGCGATCCTGGTGTCGACCTCGACTTGAAGTGAAGAGGTATCCGGAGGCCATGAAGTGGGCGTAGGCCATGACGCAGGGTAAATGTGGACTTGGACTTGCTCCTCTCGGAGTGGCCGAGGTTGGGAAGCGTGCCATACGATGTGGCACACTCCGGCGGATCCGCGCGGAGGGCAGATGTCTCGTCTGCCTCGTGCACATCATTGCCTATTCGGAGGAGTCGTTGACGACGCCAAACAGGATCAGACGGTCCACTTAGAGGACCAGGAGGGATTTCCTCCGTGTGGGACGATAGCGCAGGATTTGAAATGCTCTTTCCCAAACGCATGGTTTGACATGTGCACCCCGCAGAAATAATGGTATGGCAGCGATGGATAAGTTGAGCACAGCAGCGGGATCCAAATAGTGGCGCAGGGTACAGTGACTGTCGAGCTTCTACTATGGAAGAAAGCGAAAGCGCGATGCGCAGACTCCGAGAATGAGGAGCTGAAATGCTGAGTGCCGTACAGGACAATTAACAGTCAATATGAACCTTGTTATCACGTTACGCTGCAGACTCACTTCTATACGAGGTGAGAATGTACGCTGAATGTACTGAAAGTACTCCCAACGGTCGAACTTAGCAGTGTGCTCGTCTTCTGCGCAACGCAACGGTGCAACGAGCTTCGAGAAGTTGCCCGGCCGAGGAAGCTCAAAATAGTTCTGATCGCATCTTATCTTATCTTGTAAGAGATTCTCGAGAGTTTTTGGCCGGTAACTTCACATAGTAAGCACTGGCGCTTATTGCCACTTGCTTCATCCGAACCGCGTTCTCGTCGTGCTCCCCTCTTCCACTCAAAAATGACTACCGCAGGTCTCGGAGTGCCCGTCAAGCTACTACATGAATCCCTTGGGCACATTATCACTGTTGAACTCAAGACGGGCCAGCTATATCGCGGCAAGCTCGCTGAAGGTACGTCTATACCTGCCGCGTACTCGTTGCGCTAACGCACTAATCCTGTCTTCGCCACAACGCAGCCGAGGACAACTTGAACATCTCTTTGAAGGACATCACGGTTACCGGGCGAGATGGTCGTGTGTCGCAGCTTGACCAGGTGTACATTAGGGGAAGTATGATCCGCTTCTTCATTGTCCCAGACATGTTGCAGAACGCGCCGATGTGAGTCGTCGTTCTTTACCTTGGGATTCCTTCTCACCTTTTACTTTACCTTAGGTTCAAGCGTGTTGGCCCGAATGCGATGAGGGGAAGAGGTATCGGTACGGCACGTGGGAGGGCAACCATCATGCGAGGTACGTGTCATGTTCTTTGTAGTTTGCTCGTAGAACTGATGGTCATTCTTTCATACAGCCAACGGTGCGTCATGCGTTCTTCGTATTACTCATAACAAGCTGCTGACAGCCGTGCTCTCTAGCTCGTCGTGGTCGTGGCGTACCAGCTGCACGCGGCATCAGGCGATGAAGCTGACCCGTTTGCTGCTTCCCGTTTCACGCAAAATTTGTTCGTTTGCTGTGTCCGTAGCATTGTTCTTCTGTTTTTCTTTCTCTGCGTAATGTATAGCGTGATGCAACAGTGCACCAGCCCAGCGTCTCGCCGGTGCGAAACAACATGCACCACTGAGGTCACTTGCCGGATACAGACATTCTTCCAGCATGGCTTTATCGGTATAACTGTGATACACCATACGGCCTTGCAGTCTTGATTGGTCTCTACTGTATCACCTTTGAGATTTCTGATTATGATGCCGTGATGTAGATGAGCACTCAGCACAGGCTGTTGCACGCCATCTGCGAAAAGGAACGCCACCAGAAAGAATACAAGTCATTACACATGTGCGCAAACAGCATGCAAATCGGCGGCAAAGTAGAATGTCCATATCATGCCACTTGCAAATCGACATCTAATCACTATATCTATATCGAAACACGAGATTTCGTGAGATCTTATGAGTTTGGGCGATGTCACCCGCAGAATCATTCTAACGCGCACCGAACTTCATGTCTCCTCCAACCTCTCATTCCCTCTGAAGACCACATGCCCCTTTCGCTGGAATAGAGGCGGTAGCCGCGGTTCGACCGTTTTCTTCTTGTGCTTCTGCCTTCTCCTCCTCCGGACTATAGGCTTCCGCATGGTTCCAATGGCCTCAGCCGGCACGTGGGTAGCATCCACTTCCATCGGCGCATCATCTGTCGGTGCGCTCGACGTACTTGCAGATGGCTGTGCATCCGTTGTTGCTGGCAATGCACCCGTAGTCGATGGCGAAGCATCTGGGTCGAGGATTGGCGGCGCTGGTATACGCCTTGCGGCCGTGCACGATAAGCAGGTGTAAGAGATGAGATGGCCATGCGAGGGTGATGCTAGTGTTCAATCGTCAAACATGATATACAATGAATTGAGATGCTAATAATTACTCACACTTCACCCGCACCAACGCCGTTGTCCCAGGAATCAACAAACTATTGCACTTTTTGCACATCGTGCGCTTGACGTTCGGATCCCTGCAATAGCTCAGCAGGATGCACATGGAGAAGAGCGACGACGAAGCTCACATCTTCACCATCGTCTTCTGGCCGATGATCTTCATCGACTTGATATATTCCCTGGACAGCTCAACAGCAGTGTTTGGATGTCGTTGCTTCCTCCTAATTTCTTTCTTCTCAGCTTTCGAGGGCCCTTGTAAGGGTGATAGTTTTGACGGTCTGCCCCGGTCGATTGGCTTCGCGGTAGGGTCTTGTGAGATGGACTGAAGGTATGCGCTGGCTTGGTAGAGGAAATTCAATCGTTGCAGAATGTCTCTGTTTGCGACACCACTGAGAGACGGTGTCGAATCCTGGTCATTGTTTTTATTCTTCTTGGCCATGATGGTGTAGATATAGTAGACGTCGAACGCAACCTGCGAACGCGGCGCCACCGGCTTCCGGCCCGATGCCACCGTGTCTCTCACCTACGCCTGTTGGGCTCGACATCGTCCTGCGACATTCACTGGCACCAGCACTATATTCGCGTTGTTGCCTTCCCTTGTGCGGCATGTCCAAACCAGAGCAGAACTTCCCGAAACCAATGCTCATTGTTGTGATGGTCTGTTAACACTTATCGAACACTCCATGTTAGCCAGTTCTCATTCCGACTCATACTTCGCGCAATACAGGGCGTTGCAGCAACAGGAAAGACAACACTTGCCAAAGCACTATGCGAGAGACTAGACCTGCCGTATATCGAGGGTGACGACCTGCATCCACCGGAAAACATCAAGAAGATGTCCTCCGGTCAGCCGCTCACAGACGCCGACAGGGAACCGTGGCTCACTCTCCTGCGTACCAGCGCAGAGCATCTGATCGCCGAGCAGCAAAATGACCATACCCCGAATCCTACACCTGTCCCCGAACATGCCCAAGAACCATCTGAGACGGCCAGTTCCAAACCACACCGATACCGTGCAGGTGCAATCATCGCTTGCTCTGCACTCCGCAAATATTACCGCGATATTCTCCGAGGAAAGCTGCGTTCAAATCTGCCGAAGCCCCTGCACGAGCTCGAGCCGCCGCTGCCTCCGGAAGCCTTGCCGACGTATTTCGTCTTCATCAAGGGCGAGCGGGATCTGCTGCTGGCGAGGATCACAAGGAGACAAGGGCATTACATGAAGGCGAACATGGTGGACAGCCAGTTGCAGACACTTGAAAGTCCCGAGGGCGAGGAGGGCGTCATTGTGGTCGGTATGCAGCAGAGCATAGAGGAGAAGGTGAAGGTCGTGTTAAAGCAGTTGTCGGAGATGACAGGAGGGCTGTAGATCATAGAATATGCCTGAAAGGTAGATTGAACTAGAGAACTGAACTAGCGAGTGACCATTATTGCTGAAAGATGAGCTCGGAGGACCTTGTACACGACGGCCTAAAGGATATTGGCATCGGATAAGCCTACGCTCGCTACTATCAAAAGGAGAGAATGATATCGCACCCCGCATTAGAAACGCGAGCTGTCCATCCAAGGGCGTAAATAGGCGTCGTCGTCGAGAGCGAGGAGGAGAAGCAGCCTTCGAAACCGACCTGGGGCGCGTAAAGCGCGTCGGCAATCTCCGATCTCGATGGGAGTGCACGACACGTAACACGGACGCGTCAACCTGCGCAAGACCGCTCCTTCCCTCACCCCCCCTTCAGCACCATGGTACGTAAACTGCTTGCTATGCGCAAGCTTTAGCTAACAGAACCTACAGGCTAGACGTTATGACAGTGCGTCGATCGCATTGTGTGCGTACCAGGAGGCTCACTAACATTGCGCCCGACCAACAGGTCGCACCACGATCTTCTCGCCGGAAGGTAAGCAGCAGCGTTCATGACATCTTTGTGCATTTAAGTGACACATTCCCACTTAGGACGGTTATATCAAAGTAAGCTTGGCAGGACTTGTTCATGTAACACCACCCAACCATCCCGCTAGTCGAGTATGCTATGGAAGCCATCTCACACGCTGGTACTGTCCTCGGAGTTCTGGCAAAGGACGGTGTTGTACTTGCTGCCGAGAAGAAGGTGACAGGCAAGCTGCTCGACCTGACCAGCGCGAAGGAGGGAGGATACGGCGGGAGTGGAGAGAAGATCTTCTTGTTAAACTCGTACGTGCTCTGATCCTCGTCCGCCTGACTGTGTCCGACAGTAACACTGTCTCATACTTTGCGTTGCACGTAATACAGAAACGTGGTCGCTGGTGTGGCTGGAATAACAGCAGACGCGAACTCGCTTGTCAACTTTGCGCGACAAGCGGCACAGAAACATCTGTTCCTCTATAATGAAGACATCCCTGTAGAGCTTCTGGCACAGCGACTATGTGATCTCAAACAAGGTTACACACAATATGGAGGTACGCTCACCATAATAGCACTCATTTGATCCTATCATGGCATCGCGCTGATGCTGTTACAGGCCTGCGCCCATTTGGCGTCTCGCTCCTTTACGCGGGATATGACCCGCACTACGAATTCCAATTGTACCACTCAGATCCATCCGGAAATTATTCGGGCTGGAAGGCGACATGCATCGGCGCGAACAGTGGCACGGCGCAGAGTCTGTTGAAGCAAGAATACAACGAGGATATGGGCGTAGAAGATGCTGTAGGCTTGGTCCTGCGGGTGATGAGCAAGACGATGGACAGCACAACACTGGGCAGCGAGAAGCGTGAGTGTCATTTGCTACATGTGTCTTGGACGTCGCGACTGATGTTCTACTGCCCGAACGCAGTGGAGTTTGCAACGCTGACCGTCGACCCAATCACAAAGGCACCGAAGGCGAAGATATACAAGCCTGCGGAAATCGACGCTCTGCTGCAGAAGCATGACCTGGGGAAGAAGGACGAAGATGCGGAGATGAGGACGGTCTGATGGAAGGACGCCTCGCGGACCTATTATGTGATTGTTGTACATGATATCGTAGATGCAGCTGCTTCGTCACCGCATTCCGTTGCTAGTGCTGGACGCTCAGCCAGTCCGAAGTTATGTGAAAGGTGGAAGACCCTTCTGGCCATGGGTGAGCCGGGAGCAGAAAAGGCGCCCACACTAGACCCGTTTCCGGGTGCCTATACATAGCAGGTCTTCCATCCCGCACTCTCACCCCCGTCGTACAAGTACCAGGCACTCGCTGCGCGGCGCCCATCGCCTCGATTCCTCTCACAGCACCTCCCCGTTACCACCCAACAGCGACATCATGGACCACGGCGGACACGACATGCCCATGGGCCCCAAGTGCAGCATGAACATGCTGTGGAATACGCAGATCGAGGACACCTGCGTCGTCTTCCGCTCGTGGCACATCTCATCTAAGACGGCGTTCGCGTTCTCTTTCCTCGCCATCCTCGCTCTCGGCGTGCTGTACGAGTGGCTGCGCGTCGCGCAGCGCGACGTCGACCGGCTGATCGCGCGCCGGCTCCTCGCGGACGGCAAGGGCAAGGCGCGCGTGCCACGCAGTGGACGGAACACGCCCGAGAGCGACTCAGAGGGCGCAGGGTTGCTGACGGGCTTGCCGTCGACGAAGCCGATAGTTGGGTGAGCAACCGCTGATATGCATGCCTGAAGAAGAATGTTGACCGTTATGGCAGGACGCCTCTCCCGTTGCTGCCACGCATCATCCGAGCTGTCCTGTATGGTCTGACGGTCTTCCTATCGTTCTTCCTCATGCTCGTCTTCATGACGTACAATGTAAGCGTTACTCATATCATCATTTTATGAGGCACTCTAATGACCACTTTTCCTGCAGGCATACTTGATCATGGCTGTTGTCTTCGGCGCAGCCATCGGGCACTTCATCTTTGGTTCTCACATGGATATCAATGCTGCGCTGTCTGTGGCAGTGGATGGAAAAGGCATGGCTTGTCATTGACGGATTATGTAGGAAACAGGAATGTCCACGGCGCTCATCTATCAAACTACTTGGTTGTGTTTAGGCTATAGTTGTAGGCCAGCGGAGCTCACTATATCAGCTTGTTCACTTGCAGGTCATGAACAGCTGCTGTAGAATGCTATTCAATCAATTGTGCAGACGACGTAACCTTCGGACAGGTCCATCTGGATCTACGTTGGCCTTTCATTCCGGCCTATCAATAGGCTGACCGGGATTCTGCCTTAGTGTAGTGACTTGCGCTGCGTTGTACTTTTGTACCCTTCGTCTTGCTGCCTTGAGCCTTGTGTCTTCCATAGATTCTGTCATCTTAGGTTTTGCGTACTATGAGCTTTACCACTTTGACTTTCGTGCCTTGAGTCTTGATTCTTGCCATTCGATACCTTGCATCTGATGACTAGCAACTTGCATCTTCTCGTCTTGCATCTGCCTTCGTCCTTTCACTCGGCTGTTTTCGTTATCGCATCACATCTTGTTCCCGTTTTGTTCGCGCTGCTCCTTGCTTCTGTTATGAGCTTGCTTGACAATACGTCGTCATCGCACCTTGAGCTAAGTATCTTGCGCTTTCAGTTGCATGAACGCTGAATGCTATGCTTTATGGTCTCAGATGTTGCGTTATTCAGTCTTGTCATCTTGACTTTTGGTCGTGTCCTGCTTGGAGTCTTGGTCTCATGCCTCTTGGGCCTTGCGCCTTGAACGTTGTATCTTGAATAGGCTCATAAATCAGCCTTCGTACAGGAAGACGCACTCGTTCCTTATACTCAGGCTGAGATCGTAACTCGAGGTCCAAAGGGAAGACCCCCCGTGGGGAACGCGGAGTTTCAACGTGCCGACGGCAATTCGACGCTCGAAGCTTTGGCGCTGGTCGGACACACCACGTGATCGCGTTGTACAGAACGCGTCTGTAAAGG